>NW_008671186.1:12493-49771 GCF_000695815.1 Acanthisitta chloris
TTTACAAGTATTTTATCAATCTTTATAATTGGTTTTAGTATTTGAATAAAAATGCTTCTTATAATCAACATTTACCCCTCTTTTGTACTCTTTAGATATACATATGCAGCAGCTAAGGCAATAAAGAGTGCAGGATCTTTTAAAGGTAAATAACAAAAGTAAAGGAAATTACTGAAATGCTTAAGTGTACAAAAATAATGTCATTTGCATTTTTTTCTCTTCCAACCGAGTCACCTACTCTACTCTCCCAAAAATATTTAAAAATGTCATAGGTACAACATAATTGCAGAACTACAAAGATCCATTATGACTGACATGGCACTAATAGTCCTTGTGGGTGTATCTTTATTTTAAGACAGGATGAAAACTTTGTGGTTTCTGCCCTTTTTTTTTTTTTGTCAGAAATTGCACTGTTGTGGGTTCCTTTTCTTAAAAAAACAAGCTCAAGTACTTTCCCCATGGCTTTTCTTCCTCTTTTTGAAGCTGAAGAAAACTTCACTGCTCCAGATACAACAGTTGTATCGAACTGCCAGTGATTAAATTACTAAACTAACCCTTCTTGCAGTCAGAGCTGAACTTCAAATGTTTATTTAATTTCACTTACTCATCTATCCTTTTAGTTATCTATTACTAGCCATCTGGATTACCACCATCAATAAAAATTGGTTTGTGCCATTTGGCAGGGGTCAGCATCTTGAAAAGACTCTCCATCTCATTATATAGATTTACAATTACAACAGTGTAAAACACTTAACATCCACATGTTAAAGCTATAACTTATAGCCTCTACGGAAATAATTACACCAGTGAATGCTGTTACGGACTCTGCTCCCTTGAGATAAGCAGTGTAGGATCCACTCACAATTACTCTCCTGACACCTGAGGAGATGCATGTCCCAGCCTAAACCATAAAACGGCACCTTTCAACAGGGCACTAAGGCATGGAAGATAAAAACAGAGTCACTGGCACAACTCTTCACCCCTTCACCCATGGGCTCTCACCTCAGTTGGCCTCTAGGCAGTCCCTCCCAACATCTCAGAGCTCCTCTCACCACCTCTGCTTCACTACAGCCACTTTCAGGCCACATACCACAAGATTCTCTGCCAGATTCCACCCCCAGAGAGGTAGAGCTGTGTTACAGCCATCCTACAAATCACTGGAGAGGAGAACTCACAACACAACTGAATTATGAAGCAACAAGCTCCTGGATTTTCAGATAAAGTAACCCGTGAGAAACTTCCCAAACCATACTGGGAAGAAGAACACTACACAATTACTAAGCTAATACAACATTTCATCTTTCAAGGCACCTGCAAACCCTTAGAAAGCACTTTTAGTGACTGCCAGGATGAATGGCTCCAGTAAATACATTTTAGAAGCTGGAAGATAAAGATCTGAATTTCTCTTTTGTCTGTAAAGCTTTGTCTTATATCCTCTCCCTCCTCCCCCTGCTGATGCCTCCAAAATACAAAGACTCCAGAGACTCAGAACTTTGGAAGCCACAGACTAAGCTTGGTTTCCTTACAGGTCTGCTTTTATGTGAAATCTCGATTCATCTTTGCTTTCTCTTTACATACTCCAGCCACAGAACTAATTCATCCTTATAGACAAACAGTGTCTGCTTCTCTTTTAACCACAAAATGCTTTGTTTGAAAAAAAGAAAAAAAAAAGCAGAAAGATCAAATTAGGACAATATATGCCCGTGCAAATTACCATTTCCATTCAAATAGGCTGTTAAGTAGAATAAGGCAGCAATCTTTTCACTTCATTTCTCCCAGCAGATGCTAATAAGAGAAAGATATGAGCATTTGAAACTCCAGAGGTCAACAGGTTCTCTAAAGGTGAAGTAGAGATACTTCTATTCACGTTTTTTAATGCAAGTCTCACTGTGGGAAGAGGTGAGCATTTATGCCTGATGTATACATCACATTACGTGTGTTGCCACAGACGTGTAACGTGATGTCTGAGTCTTGTTCTTTCTGGAAAGAAAATAGTGCCCTCAAATCTCTTAGGAAATGCTGTGAACAGTATTTCATTTGAGCTTTACTCAGATACACTATCCTGAACTGAATGCTTGGCTAGAGTGAAAAGATGACATCTGCAATATTAACTGTCCAGTCCTAGAACACACAACTTCTGTCTGTCATCTATGGATGTATTTTTTTGATAGTTCTGTTTTGGATTATTTTTATTATATTTTTGAAGACGAAATAGTCTTGACAATATATTATAGTTCTTTCAAATGCAACAAAGTAATTAATTTTTCAAAGCACAAAGACTCCAGACATATCAATGAATCAAATAATTCTCACCCTACATAAGCATTATTATCCTGTGTATGTTTTTTTTTTCCATAACAGAAAGATAAATTGAGAGATGAAATGAATTGCTCAAGGTGGCAGGTTGAGAAATTCATAGAAATAGCCTTAATGTAAGGAGCATCTCCCAACACCAAAACATTTAATCTAGCAGACTAGTTCTAGATAAAAGATATTCTGGCCCTTCTGCACAATAACATGTGCACATTTTATTTCACACATCAAGTCATACTGCAACAAGTGCTGATTTATCCATCTTAAGTGGACAAAGGCAGATATTACAAAATAGCAGTGGGGTAAAGCCATGCTGTTCATGCCCAGGAATTATTTTATTCAGACAGGATTACGTATTTCCAGAGCAGATGCTTTAGCATTTGTCTTTGATTAGATTTTTGAAGAGATACATCTGAAAATACTTACAGTAATAAGGCAAATTCAGACTATATAAAAGTTACAGTCACAACTGTTACAAGACTTTTTTATGCCAGTTCTATATACAACACAGACTACAGCAAAGTTAAATACGTTTGCTATAGCTCAGATTCTGTATCTCTAATTTGTGTTACAGATCTTGCAAATCAGCTCATTCTATAGCAAACACACAATTTCAACAATAGTAACTCTATTCATTTGACACAGCATTCTTAAAGACTACCTGATTTCAGCAAAGTAATAAGTCACACACTGGTTTAGGTTGGAAGGGTCTTGAAAGATCATTTAGTTCCAACCCACTGCTATGGGAAGGGACACCCTCCACCAGCACAGTTTGCTCCAAGACACATCTTTGTCCCGTAAGTGATTCCACCAACAGAGACCTAGGTCAGACAAAAACTCTCCTCCACTCAAAGTACAAAACATGAATCAAACTAGAAAGAAAGAAGAAATAAATAGGATGAAGCCCAGGAAATGTCAGGATGTACTCAGCTTGGAAGCATCAATCCAATCAGAAAAAAGAAAGTTTAAATGTCTTCAGAAAAAATGTTCACTCTAAATTAAAAATTTACCAAGTCTGTGATGTATTTATGAAGAGATATTTAAACTTTGAGGAATATTTTCCACTCTGCTGAAGACCTCTTTCACAAAATCTCAGCTTCATAATGGCCACATGCTATTCTGAAGATGGTTTTTAACAGTAAGTTACCAAAGTTTCCAAATGTTTGTGCTTTGGATTGGTTGGTTTTCTTTTTACTTTTGATTCTTCAACACAAGACCTCCCAAGTGACCAGTCTCACAATGATTTGTCACATAGGCACAAAACACATTTTGCAGGTGTCTACAGTAAGACAGTTGCTTCTTTTGTTTAGAATCAAGAGCTGCAAGAGTACTATTTCATTAGTGCCTCCTTCCAGAACGCTGTAGCTATTTTGGAACGTGCACTTCCTCTAATGGAATAGATGACTCCTTTGTCTCTGTGACTTTCTTTTCAAACTGCACATACTTTACATGAAACACAGCTCCAAGGCTGTCAATTGAGCTTGAAAGTTAATGTTCCTGTAAATCACCAACTGCCAAAACGAGTTACACCATTTACCTTGTGACTGCTGTTTGAAAGTTATCATGGAGGTATTTAGCTGATCTCACTTCAGCCCCTGTTTGTCTCAGCCTCTCTGACCAGGAGCCGTTCACGGGACCGAACAGCTCTGCACGCTCGCTGGGTAAGTGATGTTATGCTAAGTCATTAGTGTGCTGTACCAGTGATGGATTTCAGGATTGAAACTGCCATGAATCATGTCATTACCTTAAGATTCTCTCTCCATGCTAACGCACCTTGGGGCAGTAGAGCCAGAGCAGCAGCACAGTGCTCCAGAGAAGTGCTGCCACGGAACTCAAGAGGTGAAATGAAGGGTTTTCCTTCTTTGAACACAGAGTTTAGACAAATAGGTTTGCAACCACCAGTCTTGGCTTCTTTTTCTTTGAAGGATTTTCCTAGCCATTTAGTTTTTTAACACTCTTCCATAAAGCTCCTTAATAAAACCCAACAAATACAGCACAGCCTTCACATTCTACAGTGGAAGTAATCATCTGAAGTTCAATAAGCATGAGACAAGGCAACCATTGCTCTGACCCAACTCAGTGACTGAAGACAGACAACATTCAATATCCATAGTAAAACACCAAGAGCTCATTCTTATCACCCACATTGCTAAGTTTCACTGAGCATAGTATGCCCAATTAATGATTGGAAGATACAAAGTTTAAATGACAATATCAACACAGAGGAGAAAGCTCAAATTCCAGAAGAGACTGGAGTCTGGGAATGCTCTGTGACTGGAGAACAGTGAAATGGTTGATGACAAATGTGAGCACGTTTGCCGTGTATATATTTTAGGAGCTTCAGTTTAGATTCAGTTTGGCACCAGTTTGGCTCCACTATTAATAACCAACCCTCACTGAAGCACAGGTGTCCTCCTGAAGTGTACCCTTCACTATTTCACCTGAAAACTAATCCAATTTCATAATCCAAACCATTTCACAAAATGTAGTGGGGAAGTAGAGAACACTTGATCTGAACTAAAATGCAGACACCTTCTGCATCCAACTGGCAAATTCAGGATCATTTCCCAAGTATTCAACAAGGCTACAGGAAATTTCCAGAGATAGTTTGCTATATTCTATCTAATATCTTCTAATTTATAGCCAACAGTGTTTATGATTTAAGATTAGCAGAAATCATTTGATTGCTACTTTGTAACTACTGGTTTTAGTTAAGCAATCCCAGAGAGACAAAAGTAGAACAGTGAGACAAACATCTGTCAGGTTGGGCATATTTACTAAAAAGCATGTTGACAGGATGCTATTTAAAAAAGAGAAAGTGCCAGGACACCACAGAGGACCTAAATTTTTGGTCATAGTTAAGGGGGAAAAAAAATCTGCCTCACATCAATTTCAGTAAAGCGTAATTTTTTCCCCAAAATAATTGTTTTGAATTATCCTCTTTGCTTTCTTCTTTAAATGAGTAGGGGACCCCTATGTCATTACAAAAGTATAAGCAGCCCTTCAGCAATCATTATTGGCATTGTCACTTCATCCTCATACTTATTATGGGTCACATTTCTACCTAGACTGCAAGATTATTGTAATATTTCAGGCCAGCAAGGATTAGTAAAAACAATACATAAATAATCCAGTGTGCAACTGAAATCAGGGTGTTTGAGGAAAGGAAGAGTTAGGTACAGATTGTTAAGTGACAGGGAACTGATTACTTTAATGTTTATAATAATAAGACCTGCCAACAGAATAAGGAATAGAGTCATCAGTTTACTACCAGGGGTGACATTTCTTGTTGTCATTCAGAAAGCTAATTGTCTCTTTTGTCAGGTATGAATTCCTTTCAACAGAGATGTTAAAGGCAATGGTGCCTGGCCAAGAAGATACTCTGATTCTTAAAGGCTTCTCCCATTGACTAAAGTTCCTTCTCAAGTTTGTTTATTCTTTATGCTGATGTCTGAGGAGCTATTGGGTTCTTGCTTTTCAGAGAAAGGGATAGAAAGGAGTCAGAAAGTATTATCAAGCAATTTGCCAGTGTATGTACAATAACCTAAAGTATATATCTATTTCTTCTTTAGAGAAGAGAAAGCACTTAATCATGCCTGAAAGACCTACTTATCAAGCTGAATTACTGTAAGCATCTTCCTATAAATCACAAAGAAAAAGTATTTTATGTTACCAGAAACAAAGCTTCTGCTGCAATGAGTGGAAAAGTTGGTAAACACACACATCCTATCACTATATGCCTCTAACCTTTTGCAATCATAGAATCAGCCGGGTTGGAAAAGACCACAATGATCAAGTCCAACCCTACTGCAGTTACTAGCCCATGGCACTAAGTGCCACATCCAGTCTCACCTTGAAAACCTCCAGGGATGGGGAATCCACCACCTCCCTGGGCAGCACATTCCAATGCCTGAGCACTCTCTCTGGAAAAAATCTCTTCCTAGTATGCAAACTAAACCTCCCCTGGCAGAGCTTGAGTCTGGGCCCTCTTGTCCTGCTGCTGGTTGCCTGGGAGAAGAGACCAACCCCCACCTTACTCCAACCTCCTGTCAGGGAGTTGCAGAGGGTGAGAAGGTCTCCCCTGAGCCTCCTCTTCTCCAGGCTGAACACCCCCAGCTCCCTCAGCCTCTCCTCATGGCACTTGTGCTCCAGTCCCTTCACCAGCCTCATTGCTCTTCTCTGGACCTGCTCCAGCACCTCAATATCCTTCCTGACCTGAGGGGCCTAGAATTTAACACAGTATTCAAGGTATGGCCACACCAGAACTGAGTACAGCAATGCTACTTTATGAATCAATTCTTGCTAAGCAATATTACTCAGTCCAAAACAAAGTGATAGATAATTAACTCAGTACCTTCTTAACTCTAGCACCCACCTTTAGACTACCTATACAGTTCTGGGGAAGCCTGTTTCCATCTCCATGCTTTTTGGCTCTCCTCTTTGTAGTACACACTGAAGGACTTTCTGCTGTCAATCCAGAATAATCAAGCTCAATAAAATTATTCCTATTGATCAGGATTTACTGATTTTGCATTATCAGTCTGTACATCAAATTACCAGCGTGCAAAGAACAATTAAACCATGCCAAAGAGTTTTAACCTACAAAAGCCAAAGCCCTCGTATCAGACAGTTTCTAACATGAATTTGAAAATTCCATTTACCAGAAAAAATAAACAACCCTTTTCTCAAAAATTTTACATTTACCTCAGTAGAGCACTTATGGTCTGCATTGCTACCAAACAGGCATCAATTCTTTTTGTACTCACTTTAAAATCAATAACATGTCATCCCTACAAAACAGCAGCAAAGATACAAAGCTTTCCATAGCTATAGCACACATTTACTGGGGAAAAAAACACACATGGCCAAGAACTGCCTTATGCACAAAATGTCTTTCTATTTGCCTGAACATGTGTAATGTCACGTACCTAACAGCCCCAGCCCCAAGAGAAAGTTTTAAACAGAAATTTCATGCCATGTATCTGTTCAGAAAAGAAGCCAGAAGGCAAAGTGGCTGAGCACATTAATGGTTATCCCTTCTATTGACAGGGCTTCTGTGCCATTACCAGTAATGGCAGCTAATTGGGAGATCAGAGCCATGACCTGAGCCTCTCTGCAAGTCTCTGGAAGGCAATGAAGCTACCTAGAGAGGCATCAAACAATACCCTGTGATGTTACCACACTGAGCAGAGCACATGGTTGTACAGAGTACCCAAAACCAATTTACGTGCAAAAAGAACCCAACTGCCTTCAAACGTCTCTCCCATAGTCAAGCGCACAACTGGACACTGAAAACAAGAGAATAACATGAAGTGAAGACAGCAATAACACTGTGGCTTATCTTCACTTACCACTAATTTAAGTAAATTAAATTTAACTTAAAGACAATCCTCATGCCCATCAAAAATCCTCTGATACTAGGGTGATGTAAGTTATGATTTAGTAACAATCTGACAAATGTTAGATGTCTACCAGTAGATGCATTTCTGAGCTGGAATGGAATGGGGTAAGTTATCACTAAATTCAGCCTTAAAGATGGATAAAATTCATCCAGTGATTTTCACAAATCAAACCCCTTAAAACCTCAGGGTCTTGAACACGAACTACTGCAAGTGTCAACACTCACTGAGCTCTACATATAAAGATGGCAAATTTTTCAGATTCAAGTGACTATTAATTAAACAAACAGAGACTTAGTCTTACTAACTCACTGGCATTGCCTGCACTTTTTCTTCTGTAGCAACTGGCACTCTAACAATTTAATTTGCATTTTTGAAGCTACAAATAAATCTATCAGAGGAAGCTAAATAGGAAAAGCAATCTTTCATGTTTTCTTTCCCCATGAAGAGAGATTTATTTCTAAGATACAAATTTTAGGGTCTCTCTCTACATTAGCCCAAACATTCAGGTATTTATGAGAATTAAAGTTAGGTTATTTGTGAAACATGTATGCAATTTGTTTTCAATGCAATATTCCCTACAGAATTTTATCATAAGAACTTAATCTAGCTGCCACTTTTGAGGACTTTCAAAATACACTTTTTATGGCTCAGTGCTGATAAGGTGTATCCCAAACAAGGTCAACAGGATACCACACATAGGTCCCTTAGGGATATAACTTCCTTTTTGGTAAAAACACCTTCAATTTTTAAGAAATCATCCACAAACCTCATCACAATATTACAGAAGTTATTAGGACTTTCCCAACAAATATTCCCACTGAAACACCACAGGCAGCTCCAAGCACAAGGCTATTCAGATTTCCACAGAACCCAGCAGAACACAGCATGGAAATGGTTGACTTAGCTCAAAGTCTCCTAAAACAAGGGTTGAACTGCAGAACTATTAACAGGGACTTTTGTTTTCCAAAATATATACACAGGGTTTTCTAATCTCTCCACTGTTACTTTACACTTCATTGCACTTCTTTACTGAACTCGCTTTGCATTTTAAGCCATTTCCAAACACAATTTGATCAGATGGCTTCAAATCAAGAAGAAAACAGAATTTGTCAGTGGACACAACATGCCCTAATTTAGATACACAGTTAATTTAAGATGGAAGAGGCTTATTCTACTTGCCTTCTTGCTCCTAAATTTGGACAGGCTGTCCTGACTCACCACAGTCATCTGTGATTGAGAGGAGATCTCAATCTTCTATTGAGGTGTTTTCAATAACAGAGTATTTGGGAATCATTTTCCCTGGAGAGGGATACTTTTCATGCATTTAAAAGAGACAATTCCCCTCCCTTTCCACACATATTTTCGGACTACATGATTTAACACTAACGTTATAAAACCAAGTAAATCTTTTTCTGGTTTCAGTATTGTCGCTCAAGCTTTTCTCCAGTGCCTGTAAAAGTACACAATCCTCTCTGAAGTATCCATTGGCATGACATGCTGCTAACACTGTACTATCAGATGTGCAGTTTGGAAGCCAACCAGGCCTTTGATTTGGCATTTATTCACCACTAAGATGAACAAAGACTCCAACTCAGGGAAAAAGATATAATAATTGTAATTATATCAGACCCTACTAAAGATCCTCCCTGCCCATCTACCCTTGACTGCTCACCAACCATCCTTGCAATTTCAAATGGATTCCTTATGTAGTGGGCATGGTGGTATCAGGGTGAAGGCAACACTTGATGATCTTGGAGGCCTTTTCCAGCCTTAATGATTCATGATTCCATATATAATGCTAGAAACATCACCCAGCTACACATCCATGCAAAACCACTGGACACAGACAAGTTTTCACACCAATGGTGGTGGGATTTAAGGTGTGAGTTAGTTGTACCAAAGCCCAGTTTGTCCTTGAGTTCCAAGAGTGGTCCAGTTGGCATCAGGGCTGCATCTCCCAGCACACTCAAAGCACTCAGCTCATGCATTCCTTGGGTGGCTCAAGAGCTCCCAGACCCATTCTCCAGACAGGGATTTCCCACTGGCAACTAAAACATCATCTTGTTGCATTATCAAATGTATAGTTCATTCTCAGGGCACATGTATTTTCATTGTATCCAAACAAATGAAAACTGCTGCTGGAAAAAAAAAACCCAAACAACGAGTAAGGACAGCAGTAGGCTTGAATTAGAACAAATTTTAGCAACAACAACAACAAAATTATCAAAATGTCTAAAGCACTTTGGTGTTCTATTTAGGCAGTGCACGTTTAGAGTGATAAATAATTGCAAGATTGAAGAGAACTGTGACAGTTTTATTTGAGGCAAGTAAACAATCTGAAACCAAACCTTACAGGGGAAAAACAAAAGAATAAAACCAACAAAGCCAAAACACTAGAGATTGTGTTTTTAGCTTTGTCTAAGTTGACTGAGACATTTTGAGCATTCAAAGCATTCATGAAGTGTTCATGAAGCGTAACAGAAGCTACATAAGCAAACATAAATCTGCTATATCATTTAATAACCCTAGGGAAAAAAAAACCAAACAGTTCTTCTGTTTGAAACTCTTCAGGTACAATATTAGAAAAAGCCAAAGAGCAGCACACACAAAAAAATAAACAGAATTTGTTCCTTTTACTGCGACTAAAGTATTAAAGAAAAAATCGTTCCCTGTTCAATTTATTAAAATATGTTTTTTGGAGTACAACATTTACTAGCTGTGGCTGTGGGTCCTTATTTGTCTCTCCTTCCCTCACCACAGGGCTTGTGGTCACTGAGTACCCTCCTCCGTACCCTGCACAAAATCCTCAGTGCTGGTTGCTTCACTTTTGGATATTCTTGACTTTTTCTAGTTGCAAATACCTTGCAAGTACATCCACTGATCACCTTAGTGTTGAAAAGCAATGTGTTTGCTGGAGTTTTCAGGAATAATCTTACTGACAGTTGAGTTTGAAGCAAAGCACCCTCCCAAACTTGAGTTTGCTATCACTAAGTACATTAGTGATTTTAAAATTAGCTAAGTTGGAAAAACATAGAAGAACAAAGTGCAATAAAACATCTAACAGACACTCTATACTGACTGCAGGTGTTGCAGTACTAAACCAAACACAACCCCTCTCCCACCTTCCAGAGTAGATCTCCTGGAAAGCTGCTTCTGATTCAGCATCTTTTTTTCTTCAAGTTTGCAAACTTGGTGCACCTTTTCTAGCTTACACAGCCTTCCTGCTACTCACAGAATCATGAGAAGCACTCACTGTACTGACAGATAATGAAATACAGTCACTGCACTGCTATTTATACTTCCCTGAGAACACTCACTCCACCTCAATAGTGCAGGTAACTTATGACACCCAACTTTCCCTTGTCTTGCCAGCCTTGTTCTCTCAAGTGCCCACCTTCTGGCAGTCTGTCACACTGGGTAAGACAGGGTACCCTGTCTGGCAACTGATAAATGAAACACTGAAAGAAGCTCTAGAGTTGGCCCCATCTTCTGTGATGATTAAGTTAGCAATTCAGCAGATGTCTTTAGCACTCAAACTCAATGTCAATGGATAGTTCTGCAGATGAGATGAAGTAGAAGAACACACTATCTCTTGAAATGGGGGATTTAGGGGACACTTGTAATCTGCTTTGGAGTGTTTGTATTTCTGACCCCGAAATTAAGTTTTCAAAGTAACATATATGATGACTGAGAAGTATCTGGTGCTTGGAGCCAGAGGCAAGACAAATGCTTACAATCACCATGCAGCATAGAAAACAAGAACAGGTACCATGAAACTAAGGGTTTGCTTATTTATGATGAGTGCAAAAGCACAGGAATCACAGGGAAAAAAAACCCATCACAAAATATATGCTTTAACATTCTAAATTGTGCAGTGAAACATCTTGGGACAGCCAAGTCCCCTGGAATACTCAACTGCTTACTTATACCTTCTGGAGGGGACACCACTCTACACCTGCCAAGGTATCCCTGCCAGATGTAGACTGCACAGTCATCCACAAAGCTTTCTAGAATAAGCCTGGATGTGAAGGTCTAGGAGACAGTAAAGCAGGTGCAATATTCCTATGTAGACAGTTGGCAAATGCCTTTATCTGAGCCAATGTCATACTTACATTGGTGTCCCTAGAGTGGATTGGGTATGGAGATCACGTCCAGGAACAGAGCACAGTCTAGAAGGACATGAAGCCCAACCACGTTGTGGCATTATGCCTATTGAAGGAGTATGTGTCATTTCATATTAAACATGAATGACTGCAGCAAGGGCAAAATAAAAATACATTTGCTCAAGAAAGTCGGATTTGTCATAACAAAGAGATTTTTCAAGTCATTAAAACCAGAAACCTCCTGACCTTCCAGTCAACCACAGACGGGGGACAGTCTGTTTCTGAACTATGCAAATGGCAATACAAAAATCAAGAATTTTTATTATCCTTTTCCATATGCATAAAGCACATATTCCCATTTTAAAATTACATTATACTGTGGCCTTCTAACTCTGAGTGACTGTTGCTAGCAAAGTTTCATCACTTAATATGTAGCACCTGCATTTGGTATAATAAAATTAAGCATTCCCTTGGAAATCAGATAGCTAGAATGCTTCTGTTTCTTTTTTAGACAAGGAGAAGACCTACCTCCAAATTAGTATCTTTGATGTTGACTTTTCATCAGTAATAAGAGAACCTGGTTTAAAAATTAAAAACCCAAACATCAAAATGCATGCAAAAGTCGTTAGAACTGTGCAGGGAGGTAACAGAACAAAGTCACCCGATTCAGAGCTTCTTCTGCTCTTTAGGATCTGATTAAAAAAACCCAAACTTGTTTGGGAAGGAAAACAAAGTAATCTCCATGAACTTTCTGCCACTATAGCTAAAAACTGGCTATTATCAAAGAAACAAATGTCTGGATTCAGATTCAGTCTTAGCTCCTTTAGCTCTAATTAAGGCTTCCTTCAGAAGACTATCCTATGCTAGTTGCCAATTAAATGGAGAAAATCTCTTGTTTAGATAGTTTCCTAAATATTTCCAAGCCTTGGGTGGGCTGCCTGGTGCTGCCCTGCAGCACAAGGAAAGGAGAAGGTCATTGTGGAGTCCTGGAGAACTAGCAAGGGCTGTGCCTCCTGCTGGCAAGACAAACCAAGGCTCATGAAGCTTGCCCTGAAATGGAATATTTTCAGAAACTCATGTGCACTCATGTGCCTATCCTGGAAAAGGATTTACATTAAGCAGGTTGGGTGCTGCTGCTCAGAAATACTTTTCCAGCTCCCCTTAGGCCAACACCTGTGATCAATTATTCTGAATGCTTCTAAATACAGTGTACATGTATAGGAAACAAATCCTTCATTTCACTTGCTTTACCTTTGCCAAAATACACAAATGCAAACTGTGATCATAACATGACTGGTATATTTAAAATAGTTATACTCTCAGGAGGGATAGAAGCTGCAACAAAAAAAAAGGAATGAGCAAAAGAGACTACAGAGATTTGAATCATCGCTTGACCAGGCTTAGCATCAAGGCAGGTCTTTAGACACACACAAAAATTGGGTTTTCTGCGACTCTCCTTGGGTTTGGACAAATTGCCTTCCTACTGCATCCTGCTGGTAACTGAGTGCTGAAAGAAAGCAGCTCATAAAAACCCAAGAAACAAACCCACAGTGGTTAAGAAAGTGAACCACACAATAAAACAGTCACAAATCCAGTGGGGAAAATGCAGAGTGACACTTGAGATAGGAGAGATGCACAGAAAATGCTCAGAAAAAATGGGGGCAAAAAACCCCAAAGGCTTTGCTAACCCAGTGAGCATTTCAAACACAGTTGCAGAATGCCCTGTTTAAGGTACTGAGAGCATTTAACAAGCTCATTCTAAGCTCCCTGTAGTGAAGAAATGAATGACAGCCAAATCTCAGCAGCTCCAACAGGACAAAGAGAAAGAAGAGCAGCAAAATGCACCATGTTTGTCCTACTGCAAGACATCAACAGACACTTCAGACATTTAGGATACCACTGATCTACAGATATAGAGCATAAACCAGACATTTCTTCCTCTCTCCACCCATAACCATTAGCTCCAAACACGGTTATTAGCCTCCTTTGAAATCAGAAAATGCTTTTCTGCAATTACCAGGGAAGATCCTCTCCCTGCCATGATGGAGGGGACAGGGAGGGAGGGAGAGGAAGATGTGCAATAGATGAATCCTCTCTTTGCTTTCCTCTGGCCTGGGCAGCTCCAAGTCCCCCTCCCTCTCCAGTAAGGACCTACCTCCTCTATCATATATCCCTGCTCATGGTGTTTCTGGATTGCTTTTCACCCTCTACAGTTTCATACCAACAAAGTAGGTTTATGATCCCATCATAGTTATGAATCACTTCACACACTTCTGGGGTGAAACACAAACTGTTTAACATTGCAGAGCAAGCTACATAATTGTTCACAAAATGGAATCAAGGAGGCTGTATCTAATTAAAAGTACATGGGGAATCTACTGTAAGCAGAAGGTATTGTAATTATCTTGTTTCGATGCAAATGTACCCAGTAATGAGAACAGCATAAGCAAAGTATCTAGACTTTCCCTTCAGGGACACACAGGTGAAGCTAGAAACACTTCTGATGATACTACACATGTAAACATAAAAATCCCTCCACCTGCAAATAAAATTCACACTATAGAAGTCTCAGATGTTTGATTTTAAACAGGAAAACTCAATCCAAACTCCAAACTTTAGAAAGTTAATGTATTCAATGTACACGTGTGGGGCTTTTCTGGGTATTGCAAGCTAAAAGGCAGTTGCAAAATGTCAAACTAAGAAATAATCACAAAATAGATCAATAAAAGTGTTGCTTAAGACATATTATTTATGTCCTTGAAAAAACTGTGTGAGTAAATGGGCAGAGACTTAACATTAAAGATCATATTCAGAGTTTTGTTATTTTGCAGTACGGAACTGCAATGTGTGTTTTATATTTTCATAAATGCCACTTTCTTTTTGCTATGTAAAAATAATATAAACTACATCATGGCACACTAATAAAAATTGCAAGAGATTCTTAAAACAAACTAAAAACCTTCCTATGCCCGAAATCTGAAGACCACAAAGTTAGACAATGCATCTCAGGAATGGAAGAAATAAAAACTTCTTCTAGACTGATGTTATTGAGGCAATGAAGAGACAACTCACCAAGAATCCTGTTGGAACTTCATGGATAGTGTCTAGGCATAACCTATAATTTTATGACAGAAATGAATTATATCCATTCTGTGAATAGTCCCAAGTAGGAATTAGATTTTCTTTCTTTAAGCAAATCCTCTTTTCTTACTACAGTTTGTTGAACTTGCTTGGTTTTTAAATTAAGCTCTGAAAAATTATATTTTCATACAACACATTTCCCAGATATAGCTGCATGTAATTTATAAAGTTTTATGTGAAGAAATGTTCTTGTATAACAGTTTATCAGCCCCACAAATCCCAATACTTGACCCATTTTCTTCTTGTTGGACAAGGCAGACCTGGCAGGACTTCTGTGAGGTCTCCTGAGCCCAAGGCTGCTCCTGCAGCATCAGGCTCACTCAAAGAACTGCTTTGACTTTTAGCTCCTTGCTCAAACAACGTGGAAACTCAGATAACTAGAAGATCTAAAAATCCCAAACAACAACAAAACAAATATAGTTATAGGTAAATCAGGCTCAAGAGAATCTGCTGAGTGATTCCAGCAGCTTAATATGAGCACAGAAAAATCCTCACCAAGTTTAAACACACATTCCCAGAGAAATCCTTCCTTGGGTGCAGCTGTGTGTTCCTTTCCTCACCATTTACCTGAAATATCAAAACCTACATTTATTAAGCTATGGCCTAACCTTATCAATGTTTAATTTGTGTTTGATTTGAGTGGGATTTATATACATGTCAACTCCTGCAATATGACCGAAGCACAGAGAGAAAAATCCAGGAGGAAATGAAGGAAGATTTACTCCAAAGTTCAAATCACACTGACTTGCCAACCCACAAAGACTGGGGGAGAAGGAAGTTAAAAACCAAGCAAATAAAGACACTGATTTTAACAAAAATCTATTGATATTGCCTATAATCCATTTAATTAAAAAGCAAATTCCTCTCCCATGTACTTCTAACCTATATGAGCACAATTTTACAATGATAAGTAAATAAACCAGAACAAAGCATAAACAATAGTGACATGTGCAACATGACAAAATATGTGGCTTTTAGATTTCTCAAGGTGTCTGTCAGTAAATCCAAGGGGTGATCTGGTTAGCATCACCACTGAAGCTTCTTTCTTGTTACATAGCTGTGGAGAACCCTCTGTGGAGCTGATGGGAAAGGCTACAGATGTGGCTGGGCTGGGCTGAGTTCTTTAAGATGAAAAAATAAGCCTTAAATGCACTTTGATATATAGCAAAGTTAAAAGAAAGTTGAAAGACTTCCCTACAAAGAAGAATAAAAGGCACTGAATTCCTAGCACCAGTGCAGAAGGTTCCACACTACTTGGTTCTCACTTCTACACTGAGACCTCCAAAGGAAGTGCCTGCCAAAACTTCCTTTTGAATGTCTCAGAGCCACTGGGAAAGCTTTACTGCAAGATTTGGACCTTCCCTAGATGCACTTGAGCTCAGAGAATGCCCATGGAATGGCAGTTTGCAGTGTCTGACCCCAATAGCTGATTAGCCAAGAAGCAGGGAAAAGGCTGCCAAGCACCAGTCTGCATACTTGAGAAGCAAGAAGATGCTTGTACAGCCAGAAAGTCTAATTTATGAGATGTAAAGGGATAAAGCAGACAAAATGAATAACTAGAGGATAAAGAGGATAGAAGGAAAATACAAGATTTGACTGAAACATTAGCAATTTCCAATTGAAAATATTGAAACAAAGCAGATAAATAATCTTGAAATTCTGTTATCAAACCTGCTGACAGCTGGACACAGCAGCTGTATAAACCCTTCTAGAGAATGTGACTGCACATGTTAACTTCATTGCTGAAGTTATAGCTCAAAAGTAATAATAAATCCAGACCACTTAATTAGTTCAGAGTAAAGTAAAGATTTGTCTTGGAATATGGCTGACAGACTCATTTTTACTCAATTAAAACACCATCCTCCAGCTCAAATGAGGTCTTGATAGTATCTTACCTTATAAAAAGGAAGAAGAAAAGTTAAGAGAGGAAAAACTATAGCACCTTGCCTAATTTTTGGGTAGACATGATGATCCAGCATTCTGTCAAATAAAAATAAAAAAAAAAAGTATTCTCTAGCTGGTTCAGTGTCACTTTTTCAAATGCAATACATTTAATTAAAACCCAACTAATCTGGAAATATTGTTGTTGCATCCAACAGTGGTATGAATCACACCAGGGAACATGCAAGGGCTTCCACCCCAATGACTGCATGGCCAGATGTGTGAGCAAGACCCACTGCGTTTCCTCCCACTCAATGAGGACTGACAGTGACTGTTTCATGCCTATGTAACCCCCATTTGGCCTTAGGTCAACAGCCTCAGTTCAGCAAACCACTCCCTTCCAGTCACTAGTGCTGCTTTGCCCATCTGAATTTACTGGTGCCTTTTAATTTTGTGCAGGTTTTCTTACAAATTAAGGTCTGTGCTGCATAAACATCGAAATGCTTTGAGTTTGCTTCTGGTGTCAGTCAAGCAAGGCAGATTTCCCTGCACTGAGCACAACCAAAGAACTCTCCCAGTCCTTTATCCTGACAACCCACATCATCTGTTGTGAAAGGCAAGGAAAAAAGTCTGCACAGACACTGTGTCCAGTAGCTTCCTTGAATAATGAAGATTATTCTCCAGTAAAATTAAATTCTTTTTCTGATTCCTTGCATTATTT
Source organism: Acanthisitta chloris (assembly GCF_000695815.1). Taxonomy (NCBI): domain Eukaryota; kingdom Metazoa; phylum Chordata; class Aves; order Passeriformes; family Acanthisittidae; genus Acanthisitta; species Acanthisitta chloris. Next base: position 30,055 of record NW_008671186.1, read on the forward strand.
AAGAATATATTCTCTAATTATTTCATTGATGATGTACAGATGTATGATTGTTCCAATAAATAATCTGGAAAACGGAAGGGACTAGCAATCTCTACCTTTCCCAGTTCACAGTAGCGATGTGTTTGTCACTAGAGCTGTTTGTCCTCTTCCTTCACCCAAGAAGAGCAGTTCTTACAAGTGGATAACCCTTGCATGTTTAATTCCTACTTCTGATAGGCATGAGGAGGCAAACCTAAAGGTAGAACAAGAAGCCAAGAATAGCTTTGGAGGCACTCTGGGTAGAATCTAGTAATTTGTGCTATTTCAGAGTACAAGCAAAAGAATTAAAGAGAACAGATATTGGTGACACACTTCACTTACTTACCTTTTGAAATGAATATTCATGTACATAATGTTTATCTAACAATCTTCCTCAGGATTTGAACCTTAGTGATGTGTTTTTATCATGCTAGAAAGACCAAACTTTATCACTGGTCCAGTGTTTCTACAGGATGAATCTCCAACCCTTGGACCCTTGGGGTTTTCTTTCCATTTTTGTTTAAAGGTCAGGTAAAAGTTTAGAAGCCAAGTCTGCATGCAAACACGCAACCAAAACAAAGAACTGTTTCAGGCTATAGAAGTCTGAAGGAGTCTAACTTCATTTGTGATAATCTGCTTGACAAAAGAAGACAAAGTTAAAGAAGAGAAAGAAAGGAGATTTGTCTTTTGTGATTATATCAAACACTGTACAGAAGATGACATCACATCGAGGTTAATTGGAAAAAAAAAAGAAATTATTCTAAAAATTTCAAATCAATAGAATAAAAGAACTTCTATCTATTTAAATTAAGTGCTTCAGCCCAGATGAAAGCAACTGATGAAAAGCACATTGTTTGATAAGGTCACTTATTTGCAAGACAGGTGATCAGTATTCATTAGAAAGAGAAGAGAAAACAAGAGAAAGAGAAAAAGTAAGAGTTGTGTTATTCACTAGCACAGAAGCACAGTGACAGTTTTAACCAGCTCTAACTGAAATGTTTGCTCTGCCTTTCCCTCTGCACCAAATAAAACTATCTTGTAACAAACTCTAATGAATGCGTAACAGGCAAACCAAAACTTTGATGACTTCTCTGCAGCCCCTGACCTGCTGCAAGTCAAGGAAATTCCAGTAGTTTTTTTCTCTAGATTAACTACTTGTTAACAAACAGCTCAGCAATGGTCAAGAACTACCATACCTTGAATTCTGAAATGCTCCAACATAATCTTTAAATGTTTCCTTACAAATCAGCAGCATCACTAATCTTTGAGTTCCTTCATCATCTCTTCTTGGCCAAAAATGTTGTGTGCATTCATCCTCTCACTGCAGCTTTGGCCCATTTCTCACCAACTAATCTTTAACTGGACAGAGACTTTAGAACAAATGACTCAGTTCACCATATCTCCTCCTTAGACAAAACTCTTAGACTTGTTAGGGAAGGGAAAAGGTCCACTTGGACAGTGAGAAAGGATAGTGCAGGAAAGTATTAAGCCCAGTATTAAGCAGAGGGGAAAAAAAACCCAACAAAGGACTGTTGAGGTAAAACCAAGATCATCTCACTTGCAAAGAGCAAGGTAAGGTCTCTCACCAATTGGGGGTTCATCTGTCTTCACAGGAGTAAGAAAGATGCTTAAAGCACAGGATCACAATTGCTGAGTATGGACAAGAGTCTTCCTTGAATCTAACTTGTATACAAGACCAGCAAAAGTATAAAAATGTTTTGTTCTGGTATTTCTTCCTTATCTCCCTCTATTTACAGGACACATTCAGAATGTATCCAGGATTGTGGCTTTCTTTCTGGATAAAGCAAATCTCCCCCCACCCCTACCCAGATAGAATAGATGACTATAGAGAGCTAATTAGAAAGCAGGGCAAAAAAAAAGAAGTTGAATAAACAGCTCAGATTTGGAAAGGTTTCCCCAATATCTGAAACACATTTAAGAAATATTTACTAGAGGTACCTACTCTTAGATTTCAGTGTTATTGCAGTGTTAGTTTAGTGTGTAAAGCAGAACTGGTCAGGAGAACAGCATCAAATAAAATATGGACAAAAAGAGGTTCTGAAACCAAGAAATATTAATATACACATCTTTCAGCAGTCACTAGCAAAAAAGACCAATAGAGATCAGAAAATTAAAACCCATTGTTGTATTCCTATAAGGACAAATTTGGTTCTGGCCTAATAGAAACCTAATAACTAGATCAAAACAAAACCAAACTCCACACTTTACCGGGAAATCCTATAGGCACTTGTCAGAGGCCAATCTGACTTTCTGCTTCAGAAATCCCAATGTAGAATTTTGGCAGTAGTGCTTTGTCACCCTGTAACTCAAGCAGCTGAACACAGCTAATGCTCCTATAACAACAGTCCCATTTTTCTGCAGAATCTATCAACCACACACAAAACAAAGTACTTTAAACCTTAATCTTACAACAGCTCTTCAGCACTGTAGAGGCAGCAATTCTAACAAGCTAATGCCATATACAATACTTGTTTCTACATTAGTTTTATACAAGGAGCTCTTAAAAATAACTGTGCAGGTGTTGCATCATGGCAGTGCCTATAAACTATCAGAAAAGCTCTCCTGCAGTGTCTCTCCTGGCTGCAGGGAAGTGGCTTACGGCTGAATTTCATGGGCTCCCAGGACTGAAGCAAACCAAGAATGAATGACTGAATTTTTTACTAGCATCAAGCACAGCTCAGCTAACCAGTAAGCTTCTGGGTCATCAATAATTGGATTTGCAGAGGCTTCTCCTGGTAGAATATCTCCTGTATGGATTTCAACCGCGCACGAGAAACAAGCCACTTGCAGTAGATGTTCATCAAATCATTTCAGACCTCTAAGACCATAGAGTCCATACAGTGACCTAACACTGCCAAGTCCACCACTAAACCATGTCCTTAATCACCACTTTATGTTATAGAACATCAGCACTTAAAAAATCCTATCACTTGAACTTCATGCTAAAGGTGAGCCCAGGAGCATGTGTGAAAACCAATGGAAATTTATGGAAAACACTCAAGTCAGCAATACAAAATATCCTTTAGAGTTAGTGTGCTATTCCTGATATAAATCATTCAGGATTGCATAGAAAAATATACCTACTCTTACCACACAGTGGGGAAGTTTTGTCTAACCCTTGGCAGAGAGGGTCAGGGGTGGGTGAAAGACAGAAACCCAAAGGACATGTCAGTGATGAGCTGTAGGCTATGGCTACTAGAATTTTGTGAAGTGCTCACTATTTTAAAAGACAAATTATTTTTTTTTTATTATTTTTTAAAATAATGACCCCAAAAGCCCAAGAAATTTGGAATCTATAACATTCTTATTGAATTTATCTATAAGGTCATTTTGCAATAGAACACAATTCTAAATCATAGGGCAGAAAGGAAAGAATCAAGAAATACCTCTGTGAACAGCTCTAGCTCAACTTTGCCCTTAGTCCATGCATATCAAATTCCATCCATGTATTAAATAATTTCTTCTTTGCACATGGGAACATACATATGGTGCTCATTTATTATTTTATTAGTAGATGATACTTCTCTCTCGGTATAAACCCCATGCATATCACTTTCTGTACAGAGGATTTCCTGCAAAATTTAGCTGTAAATGTGCAAAAATCTGCTCTGTGATAAATGAGTGACTGAAATGTGCTGTGCACCCAGAGAAAAGCATGAAAGCCTGGGCTCCTACAACTGTAGAACAACAAAGAGAAAGCTGAGCAGCTTGTGCTTGAACACAGCCACCTATACCATAATTATCTGTTGTGTTCATTTCCAATGTCACATTTAAGACACTCCTCAATTCCTCTCAAAAACCCTAAGATGAGTTCCACATGCAATTTCAATTATTCAGCCTAAACTGAAAAAGAAAGACAAAGCATCATGAAACAGCTTTAAATATTTAGGATCACAGTTCTGCACATCTCACACTTAACTGTCTCCTCTTAAAGCAACTACTGTAGTTTACTGGTGAAAAAAAAAATTAGGAGGAACCTCCAGCTGTGTGCACCATCATTCCATCTGCAGCAGGACACTCTGGCCCGGCAGGTATGGATAGTCATAGGGTTTACCTGCAAATATAGGTAAGTCCCAGGGAAGCATCACAATTTAATTCATATATCCTGGAAAGTAGAACGTGTCACCTGCTGTGCCTTGTGCTAGGCCAGGTAGGTAGCCTGAATAGTGTCAAGAGCTCAGATATAAACCATCATAAATACACTGATACTTTATCAGCAATTAAGGGAAGAATAAAGGTAGTTATCAGCAAATAAAATTCACACATCATGTTTGCAGTATGTAGAAGAAAGGGAGAAGAATTCTTGCTTGTAACTGCTGAAGTCTATTTTTGTTCACCCCTTGGAGCAAGTCCTAAAAACATATTTTCTTTAGATTTTAGGGTGGATATCTTTTTTAATCTTTGTTTAGCTTTTAGAAAACTCCATCATGTTTCCTCACTTGCTACCTACATGAGGTTATTGCTCGTATGGCTCTCAGTTCTCTATGCTGTGATGGTAATGTTTTCTCTGCAAAGGAACTTGTTCGGGGTTTTTTATAGTTGTCCTCTCAAATTCAATTTTTTAAATAAAAAATATATCTTAAGTTACAGATCAATCTCTGGGTAAACATTTGTTTTCCCAATGTTTATAAAACATGCTTCATAGCCTTCTGTTAACATTTGCATTTGCTTCTCTTTCTTGGATGTAGCAAGAAGGGGAAGGGCAGAGGAAAAATAGATAGTGATTCCAACTCCTAAAAGGACTGAAGTGTGTCCTCAGACAACACTAGATTAATGCTAAGATACACCACAGCATAAAAACTGCTGCCAAAGTTCAATCATTTCAACAGGATCATAGTAATCAGAGCTCATTAAGCAGATGTTTACATACTCTGGAATATCAACTCAACTCTGACTCCAGAAACTGAGATCAGTTTGTGGGGGTACAAAATCCCAACGTGCATTGCAGGAAACAGTACGTCCTAAGAAATGATACAGCAAAATTCCTTTTAATATATTGCCTATAAACACGTCATGATTTCGGAAACCACCATTGTAAAATGGATTGTTCTTAGCCTGAAGTTATCTCGTGGGCACATATGCTTCATTTGCTGCTGGAGGTAACAACAACATTGTGTGAGGCAGCAGAGCTACTCGAGCCCCTGAATCTGATCTCTGGGAGAAAGCAGATATCCTTCAGCCTGGATAACAAGGTGTTTCAAGCTGATTATTTTCACATGCACACTCTCTTTTCTTTTTATTTTACCAGATGCTATATTTAACAACCACAGGTTGAATAAGATAACACTGTTTCTCTGTTCAGTACAACCCAGGCAAGGTTAATCCCTGATCCTACAAGCATATGGCAGCTCCAATTGCTCATCTGTCCCAGCAGCTCACTGCAAGGGCCAACAGTGTGGTAGATTTGCACTTGAGCCTCCACATTTGCAACTTAATACAGGAATAAATCACAGAATATTTAAGGGGCTATATAAAGATCAGCTCACATAAGCATTCTTACCCTCCCTGTGTCCTGGGGTGTATTTCAATTACAGTAAAAATAAATAAATAGATTCCTTCTGTGCTATTAATTGTCTGGATATCTGGCCATTTTCCCAATAAATCTATTGTTTTAAATCAACAGGACTACTCATCTGATTAACAGTCCATCAATATATATTGAGGTGTTCCAAGATTAATTTTTAACTGGTCAGGATAAGAGTTAACTCGATCTATACTCAACTTGTGAACACGTAACAGTTGCAGATCCTTTGTTGTTATGCTACTCAGGGTAGATTTGCAGGAAGAGAGGGAACAACTCTTTCTAGAAACAGAATCTCACTGATTTCTATAGGCACAGCTGACACTTCAGAATGCAATAATAGGAAATAATTACCACACATCCAACTGTTCCCCATGACCTTTAATGCTTTTTTTGCATTGTGGTTTTCAATTTAATAGAGTTTAGCTACTTACAAGAGCTTATTCCTATTCCAGACAGGTAAACTTGTCTTCATACGCCTCAGCTCTACCATACAGGTGTTTGCATCTTGTACATGTACTAAACAAATGCAAGGCACTGAATCATGGAATCCAAGGCTGGGAAACACCACCACTGGATGCCACTTGGACCACCTCACATGGTAAGTTTGGACATTGCTTTTAGAGAGAGGCTCCAATCTTTCTAAAGAGTTACTAACAAGCTATTTTGCCAACTCCAGGCTCTTTCTACCATATTTGGTCACTTTGGGTCAACATCCTAACTCAGGTTGACAATGATTAGTCAATGCCATCTTTCACATGCTTCTACTGCCTCAGTTTCCCAGCTGATTCCATGTAGCTTCCTGCCCAGAAAACCTTGCTCAGGCAGACATAACACAGGACAGCAAGGAACTGACAGCAAATTTTTTGAAAATTACATAAATTCAATGAAAAAGAGATTAATATATTTGCCTAAAATTTAAGTTACTGTTACCTACAACATGAAAGCTCAAAACAACCAATTCTTTTGGAAAACATTAGCAAAGCTGTATGTGAAAGATAGAAGACCATGACTTCGCTTAGCTCCAGTGAGGCCTCAGGAGGAGCAGAAAACAGACAGAGCAGAGACTTGTAAAATGGTACAAAGTTTAGGAAGTTATTGGAGGGGGAGTTAGGAGTGCAGCTGTCCTTTATAAAAGTCTAATGTGGAGCATTAGAAATGGTAGAAGCTTTGTCTTTAGGGAACAGTGATGTCTCAGGAGTGACCTGTTTGGTCTTCTGCTTTTTTACAATGAACTGTATCAGTTCAGCATTATCTACAACAGTCTTGGCAGCACTTCACAAGATCCAAAAGGACCACTCCTGCCAGGTTAAAGCCAGCATTCAAAAACATATTTGAGGTGCAGCAGAATAGCACTTCATTTTTCTTTATCCCAAGCTCTGTAGTAGAAAACACGATTAAAGAGATTAGTGAAGATTTTGCCAATTGTTACATTGCTGTTTTGGGAGGTGATGCAGTGCAAGCCACACGAAAATGAAACAGGCATGCTGCATATTGAGAAAGAAATTTGTCAGTACCTTTTCTTAGGTGAGGATTCTTGCTCTTGCAGAGCAAAACTAGCAACACCTGCACTCAGTGGCTCAGGTGTCTCCATTGTTAAGAACGTGCCACACTGTGATTCCTTTTGGCAAGATGATTCCTTAGCCAACAAGTAGCTTTCTGGACCAGCTTTCTCAGGTGCATAACCTTCTCCTTACTGTACAGGAGAGTCAAACTTCAGGTTTAGGACTCCCTTACAGAGGCAAAGGATGGACACTTCAGTGCTTAAGGCATTAGTGGAATTTAGTCCTTAGGAACTGTTTTGTCCTCAAACCCATTCCTCATTTAACAAAATACACATCTAAGGCAATTGAAGTGGCCAATCATTTCCAATAGGAAGAATCTCGTTTTCCCACAGCCCCAAAAAGATTAGTTATCTCTCTCATGCCAACACAGGAGAGCCTTTAAACTACAAGAAAGATTAGCATCACTCTCCTGAGATAGACGGCCTCATCACAACCAATTTGTCACGATGAGAGTCTAATTAAATGCATTATTCTTCCTCAGCAAAGAAGTGAACACTTGACATGTTTGAGTTAGACATACAAGTCTTCCCCTCTTCTTCAATCCATACCTTTCTTTGTAATGGCAGGCCCACAGGGAAAGCTCTGGGCCTTCATTTACAGTGAAATCAGTGAATGTAAGAGTCATTTTTTTAAAGCCATTTTCTGTAATGGTTGGATGAATAAACCCCATGTGTTCACAGGGATCATGCTGCAGGGTAAACACTGAAGTTAGCTTTGGCTGGTCCCTTTAATCAAAACATTTCTGTTATTCTAAATCAAGCTAAATGAAAGCATCAGTGCCTAAAGGAAAAGGGAGAATAAAGCCCCGAGATGTCACATTGACCTGAAAGGTAGAAACACTAGCTGGCTATTGTCTACAGTAAGTACAAGGTCAACTGTCCATTTTTACTCAAAGTTATCAAAAGGACAGTGCTTCTCCCTAATACCATTTTATAGTTAGAAATCAGGCAGCAATTCAAAGACATTTCATCCCTTCTGCAGGAGTCTAGGAGAATTCAGTCGCAGACTAGTGAAACTTGCACATGATGATCTGTAAACCAACAGAAAAGCAAGATGGTGTATGGAAAAGTCCTCCTATAAGGACCCACTGGGAATCCTAAATCCAAGAGAAGATGAGGAGATGATCTCCCAGAATTGGTCATTACTTTTTAAGTGCAGTCATCACACATTTGGCTACTGCTCCTGCAATGATCACATGAACAGTAGAGTAGAAGCAGCAGCCTTACTGAATTGAACTCCTACTTTCACAAACATTTTCAATTCTTATGCTCATTTGGCCAAGTTTCTTCAGTTTTATGTATCAGAGGATTACAAGATCATGCATCCCATTAGACTACTGAAAAACCTGTGCCAGCTTAGAGAAACGTATAAAAAAACCTAGAAAAGGCTAATGAAAGACCAATCAACATGGCATAAAGTATTTGAAGTATTCATTAGATGAGCTATGATCACTCCGCATCAAACAACAATGACTTTTGCAGGCAGAACCCCAAAACTACATTAAAAGCAAGAAAGAAATAAATTTATTTTTACATTATCCCTAGAGAGCTTATCCCTGGAAGGTGTTGCTTCACTTTTACCTCAAACCCAGGAAGAAACCAAGCAGGCAGTTAAATGGAAATCCCCATTGCAACCAAACATGTTTGTAGCTATAAGTGCCACTTAGGTGCTTTATTGCACTGGGTTCAGAATGCTCTGCACTTACTGGATTGAGCTCTGTGACCCTATAGCTACAGACCAGCTGAGGACCTTTAACATTCCAGGCTTAATCAGTTGGAAAGAAAATAGAAAATGCAAAGATAAATAATGAGAGAGAGAAAAAAAAAATCTTTTTTTTTTTTTATTTTCAGCCTGGCTTCTATTCTATATATACAGGCCCAAATGAAACTAGATACTTATTTCCCAAAACACAGAAAACCATATTTTGGTGTCTGGGCTAAGACACAAAGGAGTATCCCACCAGCCAACCAGGTCTTTCCTAAGAGAACAGTCCATAGTATAACCAAGGCTGTACGTGAATTACTCTTCAGCATACTATATTTGTGCCATCTGCCTGCCAAGTCAGTGCCCCCTCAGCATTTAACTCATTACTTTGACAATTCCAGGGGAAATAAAGAACCTTTCTTATGCAGTCTAAGCCAGATCCCTTTCTCCATCTTCCTTGGCACATCTTCCTTGTGTGTACCATAAAAAGTACATCGTGATTCCTACAGGAAAAGTCTACACAAAGTGTTTCAAGACTGTTAAAAAACAGTTTGTAATGAAGCACTGTAGCATTTATTTATAAGGGCAAACCTCAATAAGCCTCGTGTGTGAGGAGCTTAACCTACATTAATGGCTAAGGAAAAATAATCAGCATGAATTCCTGGTTAAAACTGAGAGCTAGAGTGTATCATCATGCCAGATCAGAAGGGGGACGGGAAAACAGTACACATCTTTATAAACCAATCATCACAATTTATAAAACATCCCAATTTTACTTGATGGGATTACATGCTTTTCATTACATGACATTGTTCACTGATTTATAAATGTACGATTTTGAGTGCCTTTACAAGGAAGGGGAAAAAAAAAAGGAAATGATCAATGTTTTCCCTGAGCATCTCTGCAGCAGAACCAGAAGTCATGTGCATTTCTCTGTGTCTGTTCATCACAGAGATTTGCATGTTGTAGAGATTCAGATGGAGGCAGTGAACTATCCGTGTTAATCTAGCAGAGAAAGTCACAGCTCTGTGTATTTCTGGGCCTCCGCAAGCATTTTTACAGTCAGTACACACTAGCACACTGCAGAGAGCTGCAATACTTAAAGAATGATTAAATACTGCTGATATTCACTATTAATTAAAGCTGAGGCATTGCCATATCTTTACATTTTTTTCTTCTTTGCTGATTGTTTCTTAAGATTACAATAAAAAAAAATGCAATTTTAAGGTACATACTTCTCTGTCACTCTAGATTTCATTTAATTTCTCACCGTAGCACTTCACAAACAGAAACACTAAAGACTTTGAGATTTTTGAGTTTGGTGTTTTTATTAATTGCATTTATTTTAATTTCAATTGTTACCATGTATATTTATTTAAAATGTTACCTGAGCTTTTCTGGAGGCAATGTTAGCCTGATAGGAAGCCTAGTTTAAAACAAAACAAAACAAAAGAACACAAAGAAACTCCCCCCAATAAATCCACCACCAAACCCCCACAGGTTTGACCGATATCAGGACAGAAACATGACAATTGCTCCTCCTTGTAAATTCTGATTCATGCCTCACCACATCAGCTAACTTCAATGTAGGTTTATAAACTCCAGAAAGAGCTGGTCAAAGGGAAAATGGCACAGTATGTTCCTATCCCTTAATTCTCAGTTTCCAATGGTTACCTGAGCATATACATATCAACAACTAGGCATGGCACTCAGTGCTGTGGTTTAGTGGACATGGTTGGGTTTGCTCAAAGGTTGTACTCAATCTTGGAACACTTTTCCAACCTTAAGGATTCTGTGATTCTATTATAATGATGCTATATCATATCTTACATTGGGAAAGAACCCAAAATTAGAAGAAATGGTGCAATTTAATTAAGATTCCTTCAGGTATCTCACACCTGGACTGGTGCAGGAGCTTTTTAGCAATCCTGTCCATCATACACACACCACAACATGGGGAAAGAGCTGCTGTACAACACAGATACAACATCCAGTGTGAACTGATGTGTCTTCCCTGTGCTGGCGGTGTGAGCACAGATTACACCAACTCAGACCCTGAGGATTAAGGTGCAAGGAGCTTTTAGCTTGGTAGAACACTCCTGAATTGGATGGAGCACTTGCTGCACTTGCAGATTTACTGTGGGTCTTCCAATACTCCAAAAGCAGCAAAACTTAAGTCCTAGAACTCTTCCACCAACACTGGCTATCAGTGATAAATAAGCTATAGCCTAATGGTGCTACCTGAAGGATATTTTAGGGAATTAGTTATATCTACCAGGAAAAATTGTATTCTTCGGTGTGCACAGCATTATTCCCTCAATTCAAAACATTCTTGTCTGCAAAAGATATGCCACATTAAGAAAGGTTAAAGCCAAAAGGACTCAATTTTGTTAGATTACAGCAGAATTAATTGATGTGTTTAATCAAAGAGATGCTACTTGGCAATGGCATAAAGCTTTTCTTCTCTGGGGATGGTACCAACCTCGTTGGCAGACTGGCAGCTTTTAAATAACTACAAACCAGTAACAGTAAGTGTAGGCTCTTGTCAGAGCCTGTGGCATGTAAAACTTCTTCTGAGAGTCAAACTTCATGCAGCTCCTCTCTTTTTTTCTGCCATGTACTACTAATCTTCTCCTAGCATGAGACAGAAAGCAGTAATAACTATATTGACTTTAACTGTGAAATCACCAGTAGGCTAAAAGCACACAATGAGAAGAAAAACATACACAATTTATTTACTTGTTTACATTAAAATCAGAGTTTACAACATTGTACACAATCTAAAGCCTGCCCTACAGGAAAAAAAAGACAGGAGAATTAAAAAAAATGCATATGAGAAGTTTTGGCCAAATCTCATCCTATGCTTTCATTGTCTCTTACAGAAAGCTTATGTCTTGGGTTATTTCTGCCAAGCACTTGTTTTGAAACTGTAGTTTGTGTACTTGCAATGTCTATTTCTAAGCTCATCCATCACTCACCAGCAAATAAATAAAAAGTGATGACAAATAAAAAGATTCCCTATGCAATATGTGCAGGCATCACCGTTTTTATTAGTGTGTTCTGTTAAAAATCTGATAGAAAAACATGCACTGACCAGAAAAAAAACACTAAACAGAAAAACTAAACTCTTCATAGTCCTTGGCAGTAACTCACCAATCATGATGACTTGTCAAAAAATGAACTTCACACTCCCTTACTTTATGTAAGTTTAAATGGACTAAAGTACTTGGGGAATTGGGTTTAACAACCAGAATCTGAGAGTATTTTTGAAGAGAATGGCAGAGCATAGAGCAAAGCATTTCAGTACAAATAAGGAGTCAAGTTCATTGAGCAACAATTGCCAACATTATCTTGTGAATTTCCCATGATGCTTGTCGCAGTTTCACTGAAAAAGCAGCCCTTGATATTCTACTTAGCAAAACTTTTGGAGACTCAAGTGCTCAGAACTGACTGAAGTTTTCAGACCATACACTTCTTAAGAAAGAAATTCAGGTACCTGAACCAGGAGAAAAAGTTCATATTGATAAAATGGCTAATAACAGAGCAGATTAACCTAAACCACCAAGCTTTATTAGAAACCACCTTTGGATGCCAATCCAGTGTATTATCCATTTAACCCCAAATCACTCCCTCACAGTTGTTAGCAACCCGTATTTGCCATTTCTGGCAAGCTCTCTGCTCTTTCAGTTTCCTCTTAAGCTCAAAGAAACCAATCTCCCTCCTCTCTTCCACATGCTTTCACAAGTGTGTAAATTGCTACTTGGAAATGGCACATGTTGCCAATGCCAGGGGCCACCTAGGAAATACTCCCCCAGGTTCTCTTTCATCTTTTCCAGCTTTATTTCTGTAAGGACAGATGGACTCACAGGTATCCTATCCTGGAGTTGGCTCTGTAGTAGGGGTAGGACTGAGGGTTGTTTTTTTTAGTAATATCCATATGATCATGCTAGATCCAACTGCAAAAGCTGTTTCAAGCAGCAAATATATAGAGATAAATTTAGATTACTGTGTGCTTAGAAGACCTTGATGCAGAACAGTATAGATGAAGTCACTAAGTACTACTCTAAGCTCTCTCTCTTCTGTGAGGCTACTTCCCGCTAAAGAGATGGATTGGAAATATAAAACAAAATATCTGATCTTTTGTCCATTACAGCAATGTGTTTCTTTAACTAGGCAGCAATATTCTGTGAGAAAAGAGATATTGTTTCCAACAATGCAAAATATAAGCAGCAGAAATAAAATAGCCTTTGTCCACCAGCTGCAGTCTTGCAGCATTGCCTAAGACAGCACACAGCCCCTTGAGCAGACACACATCACACAATTATGTTCCATCTGAGAGAAGACTAGTGTTTTGTCATTAAATAAAATTTAACTTCAGACATCACAGTGGCAATTTTCTGCCTGATGAGCATGTTACTTCAGTCCTAAAATAATGTAAAAGAAGCCTTTTCTTCAGGAGATCCTGCCTTGGCAGGGATTTGGACTGAATGACCTCCACAGGTCCCTTCCAATCCTGACTACTCTGTGATCTCCCTCCCAGTGCATACAACAGTTCAATGAGTTACATATTGCACACCAATTTCTTTCCAATTTTTTGGATAAAATTTCTCATGGCACCCATTACATAATTGACGTAAGAATGGTAACTGCAGTTTGAATGACAAATCACAGATACCCTGGTAGGAACACAATGACACACTATTTTTAAGAGCCAGAGCAATGCACAATTGCACTGTTTGGCTGTTACCCGATTTTGGAACTTGCCAAGCTGAGCACTCCAGCTCCTTGAAAAGCCCTGATCTCCAGAGAACCTTTGCAACAACTTGTAGAAGAGCTCATCAGACCCAGCAGTGCCCCAGGTAGCATTCTCTTGCCTAGGCACAGCTTTGCTAGATCCCAAAATTAGCATGCCAATTCTGCTGGAGCTTGGCTTCTTCCTATTCCATATGGATTGAGAAGGATGGCGAGAGAGGGGTAGGGCTGCCACTGCTGCTGGTTCCATATGGCCCAGCTGGAGTAAGCTGGCTCTGAAGTTGGCTGTTTTATGGAAATCACTTGCCAGAGTTTCCCTTTTCAGAAGCACAATGTGTATCAGAACTAGCTCACAGCTGCCAACACGGTTTCCAAGCGAAGCTCTACCAAATTCTTCAGCTGCTAATGGGGACTCATTCTTTCTAGCTAATTGTCTGCTGGTTTCCACTCTTGCTCTTCTCTAAAACTAATTATAAAACTTCCATGGTTTGTGTCAGCTATAAAATTCCTTCCAGAACTTCAGTGACTTGTAATACAGCCAAAGTACTTGAAGGAAGATACAGTAAGCACAATAGTCTCAAATACTGAAGAACTTCACAGTACCATGGGAGACATTCCTTGGGATTCAGCATAAATTCATCCTAAATCATTCAGGCAAGTCTGACAGTATCATATCCTGTGCTACTGACTATTTAATTCCTTTTCTTTAACACTTTAATTTTTTGTATCTCAAGGTTTGCAAAAGCACGAAGCAAAATCTGTATTTGCTAATGCTTTTTTATAAAGTCACCAGCAACTACCAAGATGAACTTACAGTCAGGGTATTAACCTTTTGAGCCATTTCAAGTTCAAATAAATTTATGTTCCAGGAGGCATTACAACCTATGCTTAGTTCAACTAATTCTATGTACAGTTTAACAATTCACTGAATAACTTGCTAGCATAAGTCAAATTAGATATTTCAAAAGATTTCTCCTAATGGCACTACAACAGATTAGAGCCCTAAAACATGGGCCACAGGCCTAGCTACAGTGTAGCATTGAGCTAAGTGAAAATGCTTAAGAGATGTCACTGGCACAACTCAAAAATCATGACAGTTACAGCATAAAGTAACTCCTTTAACTGTTGTAACAATGAGACTTGAGAACTTTATTCAGTCTGAAACAAGTCTCCCACCAGATGTACATTTGAGGAAACTGATGTAGGGATGGAAAAAGCCTCCAAGAAGCCACTTGTTAACACTTCTCTCCAGCTTCTTTGACATATCCATTTCTTTTTAAGGCAAGAACAGAACATTCTTTCCCCTACCTGAGACTCTCCTCAGCACAGCTCCTGCTGCAGTGCTCACTGACTGCAGGATAAACTGACTTTGGTTGTGTCCCAAACAAGTTACTACACATATTAGCTGTCAAAGCAGCTCATCTTACTATAGGGGAGTGGGAAATAAAAGGTGTAGCTCTGTTAGGTGATGAAGTAGCTCACTGTGCTGTGAAATCCTAATGGAGTTAAGTATCTCTATGTCATGATGAGACAAATGAGGCAGGGTCAGGTCTTCAGGTCAGACACAGCTGTCAATTTAGCTCCTCAATACAAGTCTTGCTCTTTGTTTCTCTTAGGGTTTAAAGTGAGAGGAAAGTCATGGGGCAATGATCTCATTGTAATAGTTGCAAGACTTATGAGAGACATTGACAGCACAGGAACAGAGGGATAAGACACTAACTGATGAAGATAGACAATTTAGTTGCAGTGGCTACCTGAGTTTTATTCTTTCAACAATAGGCAAAACCATCTTTTCTTCAAGTATTTCATTATGACTCTGGGCCACGGCAGAGAGAAATATTACTATTTTGAGCAACTGACTGTGATGACAAAATCTTCTCAGTTCATTTTCTTCTTTTTTTTCCACTTGCCATTAATAATCACTCCCTCTTCTGATTGCCTCTTTCATAAGGAGCAATTTTCAGACAAGGCAAGTGCCTAAAAATCATCCCAACATTTTGGTATGTTTTTTGATATCAATTTCAGCATGTCAAGGCAATGTTGTGGAAGCGATTACTTAATTCGTGCCACCAGTGAATGAACCACAGTTCCTTAACTTGCTTTTATTACAAGCCTTGTCCTTCACACTACCAAACAATAAAATCCTATGTTGAATTTCATTTACTTAAAAATAAATGAATTAAATATACAGAAATCACAGAGACACGTAAAATAAATATACAGGAATTCTGATCATGAAAATTATCAGCAAGTTTAGAGCAAGAATTTGGATGAAAAAAGGAAGTAGCCCAGAGGGAATAAAATGTACAATTTAGGAAAATGTAGGCTTCATTTGTTATCAGAAATCAATATGCTTTTCAATGAGACAACTTCGTATTTGCAATGCAAGCCTGAAATAATCTGCACTGGTGAGTGATGAGTTACATCTGAATCATAGTTAAACTTCTTTAGCAAGGAACATGAAAGCATCAGGAATTATTTCAGACCACCACACTGGCTGAGTGCACACGACACAGGCTCATTTATACCCACACATTTGCACAGGAACATTTCCATCCACAGCGCAGAGTTTAGTAAACTAAACAGATGTCTGGTGGTTTACATCTGAACATATGTTTCCCTGCAGACACAGAATGACCTCTGCTAACTGCTGTTGGTAGCTCAAGTAACATACTACTACAGCCAGTAAATAAAATCAGCTTCTCTACCAGGGATTCTGCCAGGGAAGTTATCATTAGAATGACTCTGACTGGATATTGGAAACTGAAATCATTATTCATGTTACAGTACCCAGGTTTGATTTTTCCCTACTGGAATACAAATGACTCACTTAAGAGGATTCTTCTCACTCATTGGAGAAATTCAGAACTTTCTGAATTTAATTGGATTGTTGTTAAATTAATAAATGTGTTGCATATTGAATGAGTCCATCTCCAATAAATACTGCAGAAACCTTACAAAATATTTTCCTTGCTAAGCAAGAATTTTATGGGAAACTAATCAAGAGAACTAGGAAATCCTTTAGAAATGTTCTTTAGAAAGATTTTTAATGACTGAGTGGGAAGCAGAATTTTAACAGTTTTGACCACAGATTTCCTTTGCCAACACTTTGTGATCATGAGAATTAAATCACATTTTACAAGGTTTTAAAACGTTTGGGGTTAACCAAGGAAACCTGGAGGATTAGATCCTTTAGATACATGGAATTATAGAATTTAAGGGTTGGAATGGACCTTAGAGATCATCTAGTCCCAACCCCCTGCCCTGGGCAGGGACACCTCCTCACTACATCAGGCTGCTCAAGGCTCATCCAGTCTGGCCTTGAACACCAGCAACTGCAGGGGGGCCATAACATACTGAATAATCAATCAAATAATCCAATTTAGAGTTAGCAATAATTCAGAATATTCCACACTGCAGGGTTACAGAGCACAAAATATCAAAGTCCCATTTAGAACCACATTCCATCTTTCACAGCCTTCCAATTCCTGTTCAGTCTTCCCTTGCAATAAACACCAAATTATTATCTATTAAAGACATGAAGCATATCTAGAGTTTTTCTACTCTACATAATAATGTGTGTATATCTATGATCTATACAACTACAGTATGTAAATGTGTCCTGAGTCTATAATCTATTAAAACTGTCATAAAAATGGGAAATATTAATATCCCCATTAACAAAATAGAGACTTGAGGTAAAGAGAAAATTCAGTTATTTGTTTGTGCTCCAAAATAAAATGCTTGTGGCAGAGCCAGCAATTTAGGCTCTTTTAAGTTCCAGTCCAGAACTAACTGTTCTTGTCAAAAGTGTAGCAGAAATGTTTCATTTTTAAACTAAGGCCAGAGTAAATTCTCATTCTGCTTAAAGTTCTTACATTATGTGAATGCTGAACCAATCAATTATGAGGAAGATTCTCTTTTTAAAAAGATATAATGATGTGGTAGGCATATTCAGGAAAAAAAATTGCATCTTCTTAAGAAGGGAGACAAAGATAGGAGACACTTTGATGAAAACTCACCCATTGAAAATGCAGTACTAATCAGGCCTAAGCATATAAAAATACTGAAAATGTCCTTTTGCATAAGTTGGGTGAGAACTATAAATAAATATGGCCCAAGTAATGAAGAGTAAAAGCTTTGGAAGAGACACTTGAATTTAATTTGTGTGGCTTTGATGAGAAATTTATCAGCAGAGAAGGTAATAATTCTATTCCACTCTAAAGGCATTTGTTTCTGAACTGCCAGATAAAGGTGGACTGCAGATACAAATATGGGTTTGATGGTTTAGATTTTATTGGTATTTCTCTCTGAAAAATATCTTTATGCGCTGGGGAAACACTGCTGACTTCAGCAGTTGGATCAAAAAGATAATTAAAAGTAAATTAATCTTTTAAAGTTGAGCAAAACCAGCACAGATTATTTCCATATTTGTACTGTGTGATATGTATCACATAGTCCAAATCTGTAGAGACTCACCTATATCTAAACTAGATTTGGAGAGGGAAGGCCTATCAGGTTTGCCCATGCCAAACTGTGGGATGACACAGGGACAAGGTGCCAACCAGGGCAGGGGCTAAGGAGAAAGATGGGAACAAACTTTTTGTAGGGCCTGTTGTGATATGACAAGGGGCAATGGTTTAAAACTAAAAGGAGATAGATTGAGACTAGATATAAGGAACAGCTTCTGTACAATGAAGGTGGAAAACACTGAGATAGGCTGCCCAAAGAGGTGGTGGATGTCCCATTCCTGGAGATATTAAAGGTCAAATTGAATGGGCCTTGGAGCAACTGATCTAGTGGAAGATGTCTCTGCTCACTGCAGGGGGGTTAGAGGAGATGACCTTAAAAAGTTCCAATCCAAACTATTATCTAATAGAATATTGTAGATACAACTTAAACAAGTCTGAAAATACTTCTTTCAGTCAAAGAAAGCTCAAAGCCATAATAATGATTCATAGACACTGAATAAAGTGACACATTAAAGAACTGTTAAGGACTATTTTTTTCCATATCTGAACAACAGAAAGTCAAAATTTGGAACTTGAACAGAGCAAATATATCAGAACAAATTGTAGATTTTTCTTGAGTATTTTGAAAGGTCTAAGGGATATTAATAATTCTTGGGTTGGGATAAATACCATATAGTTAGGGATAACCTTTTCATCAATGTTAGGATGCAAGAAATGACAAATTATTAGTCATTTAAGAGTGACCCTGTAGAGGTCATATTTGGTGATATTCAATGCGCAAATATCTTCCCAATACCAGCAATAACTTCTTGAAACAGGAGATATTTCAGAGACTTATCACAGTCCTTCAGCCAAAAATCATGGAGGTAAACTAAGTTGTATTACATGGAAGTTACCATGATAATATAAATATCTCAGAATAAGATTTTATGTTTTCATAAAGCTTTATATGCTCTACACCTATCTTTCAATCTAGGAACAAAAATAACTCTAAAAAGGAGAGAAACTGGATTTTCAGAAAAGAACCAAACTCTTACCATTTTGCTGGCAAGAAGCACTCACAACCTTGTGACAAAGGCTAAGAAGGCAAATATTTCTTTACCATGTATTTTCTTCTTTAATATGAGCAACTTTGTCCCAACATCCATCTTCCAATCAGTTCTCTGCTCACGTTATTGCTGATTAGGCTTCAAACTTCTGGATTCTTCTTTGAGGGTCATTAGAGCTGGTGTTCTATCAGCTGTGATTGTACACCCAGACACATACAGATGCTATACAGAGCTGCATGCAGATGTATATCCGTATGGCCATAATGAGAACTCTCTGATTGGATCCCTTTTTAAAATGCATGATTTGAATTTAGTTTGATTATTTCAAATCTTCAATCAAATTAGCTAAATGCAGGAGCTTATTAGATTTTTGGTAGACTCTACTGCAAGGATGAATTTGGTGATCTCGTCAGTCCCTCTCTTACTTTTATAAAGGCATAGAAATGTGGCAGCTGTGACATCTCAGCTCTCCTCACTTTGGGTTCATGCTACAGCAGCACATGCCATCATCCTTTTATAAATATTAATGGCAGTAGTTAGGCTGTGAGTCAGGCACTTTGCTCAGACTCTGAGCATGCCAAAGGGCCAGTGGCTGCCTCTGCGCCGTTGCCTCGT
>NW_008671186.1:49787-50239 GCF_000695815.1 Acanthisitta chloris
AGATTAAGGAGAACTTGATGTCAAACATAAACGGAAACTCATTGGCTTAGATTTCAGTCCCTTATTACTGCACTGCTGCAGAATTAATCTGCATGTCATAGAAACTGTATGAGAAGCAGTGATGGCTCTACCTACAGAGCTCTGCCCAGACACTAGTCTGGGAAAACCAGAACACTGATTCCCCTTAGAGCACAAAGGTAGGTTGATGACACTTTATTGAATGTAAAGCTGTTCAGCCTGGAGAAGAGAAGGTTGTGTGGAGACCTCAGAGAAACTGTTCAATATCTGAAGGGCCTACAAGGAGCTGCAGAGGGACTCTGTGTTAGGAACTGCAGTGATAGGACAAGGGGTAATGGGTTCAAATTGAAGGAGAGGAAGTCTAGGCTAGATTGTGAGAAAAAAGTTGTTTTAGGATAAGGGTGGTGAGACACTGGCACAGGTTGCCCAGGGAT
>NW_008671186.1:50313-50705 GCF_000695815.1 Acanthisitta chloris
CCAGGGCAGGGGGTTGGGGCTGGATGATCTGTAAGGTCCATTCCAACCCTTAAATTCTATGTTTCTATGATTCTTGAGAATCCACCTTTGATATTTTGAAGGAAATTTGTATAAAGATGGTAAGATCTTGTTGCTTACCAAGCACAAGACCCTATGAAGCTACTTCCATTTGCACACTCCACTCTGCAAAAAATCCAACTCCTCAAACCCTCAAGTCACTAAGCAGATATTTAAAAATCTTGCCTACAGAAGTCAAAGTAGTTAAAACACATTATGTGTATTGGAGAAAAACTATGAATTCCAAGGTCAACTAATTTTGGCAAATTAAGCGAAGATGTAAATATTTCCCCTGGTCACTTTTGAAAACAGTGTGACACACCTAGTAATCTCCT
>NW_008671187.1:0-75302 GCF_000695815.1 Acanthisitta chloris
TTTATTTATTTATTTATTTTTATTCTTCTTGTGAGAAAGCTGTTTGTCTTCCAAGTGGTAGCCAGACATAAGAATAAACTTAACCAACTCCGGCCTTTAGCAGACTCTTGTTCTAGGTGTTATTGTCAGCTGCATGTCTGGGTTTACATCTCCATATATACATCTACTCCATTTATTTTTTGAATTGGTAATGCTTGATTGAAAGTCTGCACTAAGTTGTCTCGCTGCCCTCCCCCCCACATTCTCAGCCATAATCACAAGAATTGTGCTCTCCTTGCCTCATTATCTGTTTTTGTTGTTTCATTATAATTTTATCCTCTGAGAGTGGAAAAGGTTAATGTAAGACCACCTCTCCTGATTATTTGTGTCAGGCAACCCTACAGATGATATGCTGAAGTCATGGAATAGCAACTCTGCACCCTCTGGTGTCAGATCTTTCTAGCGTGGTCTGACATAACCCTTTAGATAGGGATCAAGAACAAATGGTGCAAAGAAAAAGAAGTTAAATATGTTTGGGAATAGGATAAAAATTGCAATAGAAAGTTACATTCTTTGTCACTTTGACCCATTTATGTATGGTTAAAGCATTCCAGCTTGCTATGGAACTCTACAGTTTGTAACAAGGTGAATGAAAGGATGTCCTTTTGTGTATTACATTTTAACAGCCATTGGAATAAAATCCGCATGGTTTTATGCCTTTAGTTTCTATTGCACAGTTCAGGATTTTTTTCAGAAGAACATCCTGAATTGGCTAAGCCCAAGGCCTATAAAGCAGAGAGGATGTGACAGTTATGTAAATCCACGTAAAAGGGACAATATTGGAAATTCAATTTTGTGCTTAGTTTTGAAGAAAATAATACTTGCTTGTGCCTACTCTCTACTCCTTAAAAATTAATTAAAATAGTGTCAAATGTGTTCAAACAAATGTCTTATTCCAATATGCAGATTGCACTGTTTATTCTGGATTTTATTTTCTTTTACTTTAAGTTTTGAATGTAGAATTGCCACCACGTTCAGATTAGCAGTGTAGAGCCAACAATTCTGAATAAGGATGGAAAGACTCTTTTTAGACTACTTCACAGTCAAGATTTCAATCAAAGAATAAAAAGAAATCATGCTAGAAGCATTCACGTACTACCTTCATGGGCAAGACATACTGGACCATGAAACTTTTTGATGGAGTAATGCAGACACATTTACCTTCCACCTTAGTGGAAGGACAAATAATCTTTTACCAAGATGAGTCTTAAATGAGTCTTACCCTTCAATATACATAAAAAGCAAGATCAGGAGATCCACATATGAACCCAAATTCATCATAGATACATTATGTGATCTTGAGTTGATATTGGTTTGTCTCCACAAGTAAAATCATTAAGTTAGAGAGATGGAGAGTCATACTAATCTAATACACTAGATTACAGTAAGAAATAAATTTATATTGTGGAAAATAGTAACATTCTATCAAAAACACTGTAGGAGGTTGAAATAAAACTAATGGTTATTTAAAAATGAATGCTATGAGATACTCTTATGGAGTTAAAACTAAAGTTTCTTATTTGAAGCACATTGTTAGAGACCAATAATAAACAGTTACTAGAACCACTTTGCAAAAAAACTCAGTTATAGTCACTTGCCTGGTGCAAAAAGCTTGCTGCTAATGGACAAGGAGTTTTTTTCAGAACATGACTTAAACATGATTCACATTACATAAAAAGCATTTGAGGGTTTTTAATTTTTATCGGTGTTGCTTAAGCAAAAAGAAATTGTTGTCATTGAGGGAAAATGGAAGATTAAAATATTAAATCAGCACACTGCACAAGATTATTACAACAAAATGATTTATGATAGTCAAATGGGGAAAAAAATCCCCTATATTTCTTAAGCTTCATGATTATATATAGTGAGAAGAGTTAATATTTTTTAATATCTTTGCTTCTTCAGGGTAATGACTTAAGAATCCAGTGCTTGTAACCACAGATACAAGTATGGTCAATTACTAAAAATGCCTTTCTCTTCTTCCCCACCCTCCTGTTTTTTTGGTAGAATTCACTGCAGCGCTCACTCAGACCCTGCTGGCACAAATCAATTTTCACAGGGAGGAGGTGGTTTACCACTGGATGTGCCTGGCAGTCTGCAGTTTTCCAGTCTAAATATTTTCTGCAATTCTCCTTTGGCACTTCTAGCAAATATTTTATTTCCTTCTACACTAAACACATTTGTGGTTTTGACAGCCCTTACTCCAGAAACTGTTAGACTGACTGATGTTACTGTCCTTATGAAGAAATTTTCCTCTCTACCTGTTTAAATGATGACACTTGTAGCAGCAGGTGATTTTCTGGATTAAAAAGAAGTCATTGCTGAGTACTTAGTTCCTGGAGATACAGAATAAATCGCAGTCTTAAATTTCCTAGGGCTGCAAAGTAAAAAAAAGGAACTTGCTCTGACAACCCTTAGTTCCAGGAGCTTGCTGCTGCCGGGAAGGGTTAGCAGCAAGAATTTCAGGGGAAATGGATATGCAAGAGTGCATAACCTGCAGGTAGGTATGTGGGAAAAGGTGTGGAAATGTGGTTGGACTAGCAGCTTGTCAGTTTGGTGGAAGAAAGGTAGCAGTATTTCTATTACCATATAAAAGGATGATTAAATAAAAGTATTGTGCAAGAAGTGAAATGAGAGGATGTAGGAATTGAATTTGCTGCATTCTCTGTTTCAAATTCAATCAGCAATTACCTCTTTATGTAGCCACAGAACCAAGAAAAAGTACAGATGAGAAGATCATCCATCACCCAAATGAGGAAATGTAAGTTGTTTTTTTGTGGTACTGGGTTGGGTTTTTTTTGTGGGGGTGAGTGGGTGGGGTTTTTTTAAGTTCTTGTACAGCTACATAGAGATCTAAGGGTTAAACAGATCTACAGCTGCTACTCTAAAGGTAACTGTCTAGCATGTTTTATATTGTACAGAACATAGAACACCCTTAATGTTTGCAGCAAATTATTGAGTAAGCAGCTTTGTACTTTTTTTTCTATTCTAATTGTCTGTCAGGCAATGCATAGGACTAGAACAACAGATTCCCTAATGTAAATAAAATAATGCCCAGAGTATGGAAAACATTGTTTGTTAATAGGATATGTAGCAAAATACTTGAATACAAATAGCATTTGTATTCAAGTTCCATGTCTAATTATATTTTAGATGACTTAAAAAACATTGACATTTACATTCCTTAGTGAGGAATACCCAGTTTGAAATTTTACCACAAAAGCTAATGACCCTATTAACTCTAATTTGTTTACTCACCAGTCTGGAACAGTTTCTTCCACAGGTACCTCTTTGATGTTCAAAATTAAGCTTCCTAGAGGCTTGAGAAATTAAATGCTAAAGGAGGTCAATTATCCAACAGTTGCCTTAAAGATAAGGACTGCCCCTCCCACATTGTCTTAAAATGATTTTTTCTGATGAACACAAAAAACCCCCATGATTGCTAAACACATGTCAGGCTCTCCCACAGCTTTGCTAGGACATAATAGGCAGTTCTAAGTTTGGCCATCTAGGAGAGTGCCTAATTATATCAGGCAATACAAAGACATGATTTTTAATTTTTTTTTATTATACTGAGAATTAATCTTTAATCAAAGTGCAAATGTAATTAATTATTACTTCATAGTCTGTATTTTTGAGTTTGGAATTTGCATAATATCTCAAATATGACCTCCAGCAGCTCCTGATTAGCATGAGTCACTTGCTGTGGCAAGTTTAATTTTTGTATTCGTACAGAACCTACTTAGTCATAGGTTTATATTTATTGTTTGTTCTATTTAGTATTTCTATAATGACAGTATGCACACTGACCAATCTTAAAGATGTAACAATGTTTTTATTTGAAAGAAAATGTGAAATAAAACAGGGCCTATTTTTCAGCTACAGTGTGAATATATAAAAACAGTTTGTAATAGTCAGTTCAGCTTATTTTACAATTATGATGCTAAACCTTGCAACTGTGCACAAAAAAAGGATGGAGACATGGTTTCAAACCCTGTAGACAACAGTGGACTTCAGAGTCTTAAGACATTCCCCTGAATGAAACACTGGTTCCCACTGAATTAACAACAGAACATGAACCTAGATTCTTGCTAGATACAAGAGGTGAAAACTGGCACCTCATATGAAAGAGAGAACAACCATTCCCAACACAGAGCAGATTCTGAGGGATCCCAGTATGACTCTAGTCTGTAGAACTGCAGTTGGGGCGACTACAATGAGGGCAATCAAGCCCCTGCTGAATATTTCTCTGCAGTATAGAGCAGGTGCCTTAACAGGCATCAAGGATCTAGTAAGTTTCTGCTGGCATTCAGAATAAGGCAAATCATCAAGAATACAGAGATACAGTATAAATCCATTTAAAAACAAAGCAAAACAAACCCCCCACAGCAGCAACAACAGCAAAAAAGAAAAAAAAAAACAACCAAAACCAAACAGATCCTTAGAATAATTCAGAAGACAAATACGCTTTCTCCAGCAAAAATTCTCTGTGTTTAAAGAGCCTTAAGAGGTGACAGATGGCTAGTCACATTTCTCATCTTTGTAAAAGAGCATCCAGAATGTTCAGTCTTAATTTGGTTCAGAGTTTTCTGGTGGATGGGAGGACTCAGTTCTTCCATCGTATTTTGATGAGAAGAATATTTATCATCTGACAATATCATGTGTTGGTGGTATGTGGAATCATATCACTCTCTCTTTTCAGAAGAGTTACGAATCCAAATCCAGCTATAACTAGTGGGTGAATGACGTCCTTCTGAAAATGTTAAGCAAATTCTGGGAAATCATGCATGAAAATGAACTGCAGATAAGGAAACATAAGGTTAAGGGATTCTGAGAAACCCTTCAGCTCTCATACAGCAGCTGGCAGTTGTGAGGAAGAGAACAGTTCTCTGTAATATCACAGCGCCACAAGGAAGGATGTGGGCTGTATTGGCTCCATCCTAAAGACTGCTGAAGCTGACAGGGGTGTGTTCTCTGTTAGGTATTCTTTGTTATAAAAAAACTTACACGTGATAAAATACATAGTTGAATATGCAAGGGCTACATAAACGGTTAATAACAACTATGAGATACCTGGGCTCAGTTGGGGTTTTTTTGGATTTGAAGGACAATGATGGTTCCCAAGAAAATGGAACTTTGTATTGACTTCAAAATTTGTTTCTGAATCCTACATACATTGGGACTTCAGTGAACTTTTGAATACTAAGAATTCAGGGTGTATGAAACCTGTTAGCCTTGTGACAACAATGACAACTGGTGAAAGGTTTTCTTTAACTGTATGAATGGTAGAGTAAAAATTACTTCCTTAATTGGTATTCTTAATAAAGATAATACTTTTAGTTAGTATAGAGTTTTATGGATCTTCAATACAGTTACCTCACTTTTTATTGAGCTCCAAACTCACTTGTGTAATGACAGTAGTAGCAATTCACCTAATTTCACACCAAGTAGAAGATCAAGTACAACAGCATGGTTCAATGCTAACAATAGAACCAAAATATCAGGGTAATGTGAGGTGAACATCTACAGCATTTATTTGAAATTCAGTAAAAAGGAATTTTCATTCCAGACTGGGTACCTTCTGCTTCTTTAGAAAACCCTGAACTAGGAGGGATTTGAAGTGTGACTATCAGAAGTAAAAAATCCTATAAACTTCAATATGGTGTGTTTCCTCCTGCTTAGATTTAGCTCAACAACATCTTTAAATCTTGGTGTTTCCAGAGCTATACTTTTATATGCCTGCCTTTGTGGTAATCTTGAAAATGCCACAGTATAATGTGTAAATGGGACAACAACCTGAAAGGACAATATAGAGAGAATTTGGCTTTGGTTTTCTGTAGTTTCAATTTAATTCTTCATTCTTTTAGCACGAAAGAAACAGCTTTGTAGCATTCTGTCTCACACTGGAAGTCTTACAAGTAAATATGTTCTAAATTATTAATAGAATATCTTAATATACGCTTATAAACTCTGGAATAATGTTGACTTGTCTGCAATGTAATATTCAGAGAATGGGAAAGTCAACTAATAATTCTCTTCAGAAGTAAAGAAAAACTACTGTATTCCTTTGCAGTTCTTTTAAATTTATAGTTATCAGACCAGGGACATTTCAAAATGCCACAGTTTCAAAAGTATCCACTTGGTCTCCAGGAAGTTGTGACAATCAAAAACACTTCAGGTTGATGCTAAGTCCCTAGGATGATAACTGTCTTTCCTTCCTCTTTTAAAAGCACCAACATGCATTTTACAACCTTGGTTATATTTCATTGTTTCCTCTTTGCTTCAGTAAATACAATTACTCTATATAAGTCATTCCATAAGATTTCCCAACATACATGGTCTTAGTAGGATATAGTAATTCCAAATGGAATTGAATCTGGCCAAGGATGTCAAAGACAGGAGGAAGGGCTTCTATAAGTACATGATTACAAAAGCAAGCCTAAGGAAAATGCAGGCCCACTACTTAAGGCTCAATAACCTATGGAAAAGGCTGAGGTATAGAATGCCTTCTTTGCCTCAGTCTTTACAAGCAACACTGCTTCAGGAAACCCAGGATCCAGAGTCCTGGTGGGAAATCTGGAGCATAGAAAGAATACCCTTGGTGTAAGAGGATCAGTTCAGGCACTACTTAAGTAAACTGGATGGGGCATCTGATGGGAAGAACTTGTAAGTGCTGAGGGAGCTGGCAGCCATCATTATAAGGCCAATCTCAATGTTTTGGCTGACCATGGAGATTAGGAGAAGTAAATGTCACTCCTGTATTCAATAAATGCAAGAAGGACCCAGGGAACTACAGTTCAATCAGCCTCATCTCAATCCCTGAGGAAGTGATGGAGCAGCTAATCATGGAAACCACTTCCAGGCACATGAACAACAAGAAAATCTTCAGGAGTATTCGGCATGGCTTTCCCAAGTGGAAGTCATGCTTGACCAACTTGATAACCTTCTATGATGAAATGTCTGGCCTGGTAGATGAGGAGACAGTAAAGGATATTGTCTACTTAGACTTCAGTAAAGCTTTCATCACTCTCTCCCTTATAGAAAAGCTGTAGAAGCGTGGGCTGGATGAGCCCACAGCAAAGCGTCATTGTTGAGGCAACACATGGAGTACTGTATTGAGTCCTGGGCTCCCCAGTACAAGACAGACATGGATATACTGGACAGAGTCCAGTGAAAGTGCCACAAAGTTCATTAAAGGACTGTAACATCTGTCATATGAGAAGGAGCTGAGAGAGTTGCACTGAGAAAGGAAAAGACTCAGGAAGGGATCTCATCAATGTATGTATATAAAGGTCTGAAGTGAGTGTACAAAGATGGAGTCAGGGTCTTTCCAGTGGTGTACAGTGACAGGACAAGAGGCAATGGGCACAGACTGAAACACAGGATGCTTTGTCTAAGTTTAAGGAAACACTTTTTTACCATGAGAGTTACTGACTACTGGAACAGCCAGAGAGGCTGTGGAGTCTCCATCCTTGTAGTTATTCAAAAGACAGCTGGATGTGGACCTGAGCAGTCTGCTTGAGGTGATCCTGCTTGAACAGAGGTTTGGACAAGACATTTTCCAGAGTCCTCTTTCAACCTCAACCATTCTATGATTATATAAAATACATGTGAAAGTACAGAAACTCATTTAGATATTCCAGAACTGAAAATTAGCAGGTGTTCACAGTGAAGTGAGCACGTCTGTGTTTATCTCAGTCTGGAAACTTCAAAACCATAAACATTGAATCATTTCAGAGCACCATGTGTGTGTGTTAGCATGCACCAGCCAGCCAGTAATGTTCTCAGAAAAAACCCTCAACAATCAACAGCAAGCCCAAACCTCATGGGTTCTGCATGCCTGACCACAGAATACCTCTATAATGTAATTAGTTTTCTACAGCCCTCTGGAAGTATATAGAGGGGTGACTCAAAACAGACAATACCTCTCTTAATGCTGACATGATTGGCAGTGATTTAGCTGCTGAAGGTACTTCACAAGGCTGGGGTGGCTCTCACCTTGAAAAAGGACTGAGCTGCTACAGGTTTTGATAGGCAATATGTAGAAACTATACTAACATTACTAATTCTGAAGTGCATTACAAGGCTGTCATGCATTCATATGCCTGCACAACAGCCATTCATTGGAATTTTTCTACATATTCCCATGCTCTCAGAGACCACCACGTAGCAATTTGGACTCTGCAACCTTCTACATGCCTCTTATTTGGCCTAACTTCTTTACAAGGTAATGGTCAGTCTTGCTGTTTTCCAGCTTATGCTAAATACTATTGCTCCCGCTTTGTACAATAATTTCATAAACTTCCATTGCTCTATACACGCATTTGTGCACACACACACACACAAAATCCCCCATAAAATCTGCTGAAAGTCTCAACAGTTAAGAAGGATCAGGGGCAACTCTGTCACAAACTGAGAAAGTACAGTTTTAATTTTAAATTATCCCAGGTCTGAAATTTTGGTCAAACTCATATTCTGAGTGATAGCATGCATGAATATTTCTAGCTCTTGTTCATCACTTGCTGTGCTTGGAAACAGGGGCTGACAATGAAAGCACCTCCTCAACAAAAATTATTGCACCATTGCTCTTCATTTGAACAAAAAGAAAAAGATGCTGAGATCAAAAGAATAAAATAAAAGGTTAAAAGGAAATCAAACTTGAAAGAAGGAAAGAGAACAGTTAATTGGAGGGTCTGATTCAGATGTGTTCTTGCAGTGCTTGTTCCTAATTTACTATCTGCTCCTCATCTCCGCACAGCAGTCTAACAAGAATTCTACTGCCTCCTCATTTTCCCCCTGGCTGTGCCCCCTATCTCAGACCTGTGCTCCAGTGTTACAGCATTCCCCCTAGCTTTTTTCTCCTATATTGAGCTTTGGGACCTTTATACATTCACCATCAGCCCTGTAATTTTATGGCATGAGACTTAGATGTTGGCTATGATGGCCTAAGGATTAGAATATTGTATAAGGCAGGTTTTTGACTTCAGCTCCGTTAACTCAGTACTAACACCAGGGAGATACTTACAAAGGCATAAACAAAGGAGACAAATCTGCACAAAGAAACTGTGAAGAGGAATGGGCGGTAAGAGAAGAGAAAGAACAAACCACAGTATTTCAGACTAAGAAAAGTGCTAGCTGTCACAAAGGTCTCTAAAGAAATGAGAAAATATACATAGAAATATTTCAGCTTATGAGTGACTTGTTACTGTATAAAATTTAGAATAGCAGTAGATGAAGCTGTGTATAAGGAGAAATATAATGCAGAATTTGTTTCGCACAGACTAAATTAAAATCCGTATTATCACTTTGTTGAATTACTCAGAATCAGCATCTTTTGCTTTCACCAATTTCAGGCTTTATAGATGCTGTATATCTACCCACAAAAAGACTTTCCTGAATGTTTGCTTTGAAAGACAGCATTGCTATTTTTTCAGATACCTCCTTTTCTTAAATAAACAAATCAACAGGGGATGCACTGCCATTTATCCCATATCCTTCTATTTCTGCATATTTCCAGTTGACTGCTAAGCTACTCAATTCCAGAGGCTGGTATGCAATTAAAGCAATACATTCTAAACAGCACAGAATATACTGACAGAAAGCATAAAAGATTAGATTGCTGATGCCGATTTAACATTGACTTCAATCGCGTCTTCCTGTTTTTATTGCTATCCTGCCCAGAAAGTTGTGGAGGTAATCTCCTTGACTGCCCTTGATGTCAAAGGTGCTTTATGACTCACAAAGAAGAACACGCTGGCTGCAAGTGGAGTGAGTAAGTACTGGTATGACCTTCCTGATATCAGGTGGACTACATGAAGACAGAGTAAGCTGCACGCAACATGGAAGAAAAAATAGATTGGAAATGTTATAAAATGTGGAATAGTGCATTATTCGTCATAATTCAGATTTCTCCCTGGGGACTATTAGCAGTCTAACAGTACCCCAGAATGTTACCTTTCCTAAACTGCGTAGACACTACAGCACTGTAAAAAGGAAGTGTGTAGCAGATGAAGTGTTAAACATAGAGGTTGTTAAAAGCATAAATAGTGAACTAATTAAATGGCAAATAAAGAAATGCCATTTCTGATTTTAGCAGCCTTTACCCCACAGCCAACTTAGAAACCCCTCATAAAAGGCAAAATGTCCACTTCAGGCATGTCCGCTGCTGATCAAATTGATTCAGAAAAAGACAATATTTTATCCGTCCTCTTTGGAGTTCAAGTATGAATGGTGAAGCAAAAGAGAGTGAAACTGAGGGAAACATGAAAAGCTTGATTTGTTAGGACCCCTGCTGTCTGAAAAGAGATCAAAGCTCAGGAGGAGGCTGTAAAACAGCCGAATGCACTGCACAGAAACATGGCCTGTGGCAGCTGCTCTGGGCACGCTCTCACAACACAGGTGTACCTCCAAGTCTGCTCTGCCAGCTGAATCATGGGAGCAGGTTACCTCTTCTCCTTCTTCATTATTTCAACTGCAGTCACTGAGGAGATGGGGGCTCCATCCATCACAATGCACAAATTCACAGTGCGCAGATTCAGCACAGGCCTAATTAAAGCTTTTCCTTTCATTTGTGGAGATAATTAGACTTTCATCTCACCAGGAAGCTTCAGAAAGATCTATTTCTTTCTTCAATAAAAGCTACATCAAACAAAAGCAGATTTTAATCGCCTTTTCTTTGGGGCATGAGTCAATAATGAAAGATGTCATGGGTAACAAAAATTGTGTGCAGGGGGAAAAAAGGAGGGAAAAAAGACCAAGCTATGTTCTTTAATTAACATCATGTTTGCAAACATCATTAATTTCTCTCATTAAAATGATTTTTATCTACAACTGATTGTTGATAAAACAATCGATTTGAGCATCTCATCTGCTTCACTGCTATGCCGGAACCCATCTGCTGTGCTGTAAAGCAGGAATCATGCAGACTGTTAAGCAACATGTGAGAACAATAAAAAATGCATATGTGTGTGTCAGGGATTTGTGAGGCTCACTGCAGGGCAAGGGCCACCTTTTCTCAGAACATCTATAAAAAATGACTTGGTAGCAGGCCAAAGGACAAAATGTCACAAAGATCAGAAGTGCATAAATAACAAATGAATTAATATGTGCAGGAAGAAAGGTTCCATCTGTGTTGGGATGCATCACTAAATAGGCTCAGGAAAATAAGGAGATTTCAGACATATTTAACACCACATCATGAGCTGCTCTGATGTAATATTAGAGGACAGACATACTGAGCTTACTGGCTTTGCCTTTTTCATTAGCAGCAGAGTGCAAGCATCCTTTCCTATTACCTTTCACAGTGGTGCAAAGGGAGAGCATTTTTGGCTCCAGGCCCAGGGCACATTATCTATTTAACCATTTGACACAGTGCTTCTGTATGGGTTGCCTTGGCGCGCAGGCTCACAAAGAGGGTGTAACTGATGTCTGTGGGAATTGAAGTCTGGCAGTCTAAGGGGTGAATAAAGTACTCTTCCACCCTACAGCTTTTTTCATACTGGAATCAACACCAGCAGTAAGGATGTACTGTGTCAGTGTAGAGCCCGGTGTCAGTCTGCTCAATGCCTTCCTAGACAGGATAGTGTTGTGATTCATCCAAATCTGACCTGAACTACCTCTAATGGCAAAATATCATCAAACGAAAAGAATAAAGGATTAAATGTGCATTACTGAGCCCGCTGCTGCTGTTGTGACCTGCCTGGGAAACTGAGGAAATGAAAAGATTTAATGGTACCTTTTTTTTAAAAAAAACCCTACAAACATCTTTAAATTGCACAATGTTGATGCTTGGTTCACAGTGTCTTTATGCTGTTATTTCTGGCATATGGCAGTTGTTTGGGAAAGCGAAGTTTGTAGGAGCTTGACAGACATTTCTTCGTGACGCATTGAGCCAGTAAGATCCCTGGTGAGTATCCAGATTCTAACAGAGATGCACATGTCTGTTCTCGTGACTGTAAGAGATGGAAGTTTTCCTGTTTGGGTTCCTTTTTCTCAAGTTCACTCAGTCACTTAAAAATAAAAACTGCAGGCTTCTTCTGTGTATCCTACTTTATTAAGCAGAAAATCTCATGCTAATCCACTCCCTCCCCCCAGTATATGTGGACTGGTTTTATTTTAAATTACCATAGAATCATGTGCACATGGCACTGAGTTTATCCATTCTGCTAGGATCTAGGAGATCGATGTGCTGAAAAATCTCTTACCGCTCAAGATAGAAGGTTTAACAGAGGATTGTCTCAATTCTCCTTGAAACTCTCAAAAATAATAATTCTGAACCTGCTTATATTTCTGATAATTATAATTTCGCTGTATCCTGAGCCAAGATTTGCTTCCATTTATGCCTTCTTTAGCATTTACCTCAATGGAAGTCTTATCTATTCCAAGTTAAAAAGCAGAGAGGAGAAAACACCAAGTAGCATGCATTGATTGAAGAATTTACTTTGAAAAGAAAATGGAAAATAGTGAAGTAGGAAAAAAGAAAAAAAGATAACTTCTGATAAGTTTTTTTGGGTGATGTTCTGGGTTTCAAGGCAAGAGAAGCTTTTTTTTTCCTTTCTTTTTAACAAGCATGTTGCATGCAGAAGCAATAATGACTCATGCCCAGACCTCAGGAAGACCCAACAGCAATATAGCCCTTCCTTGTCAAAAAGTATTGAAACTAAAAACTTGCTTAAAATGAATAACTTTGTAGTGCTTCTGAGCTCCCTGATCAGGATATAGGTCTGAGATCAATTAACTTTCTGTTAGCTTAAACAACTAATAAGCAAGCAAACATAAAACCCTAACAAATAACTGTGGTTAGACTATCTTATTTTTAGATTTTTCCCTTCCCTATATGACAACAAAATGCAATATCCAGGAAAAAATATATGCAACTTAATAGTTATTAACCTGTGAGTAAAGGTTTCTCTTTTTCACCTCTCATTTAAACTGAGCCCTATTTCTTTCTAGACAGGGTATATAAAAATCTTGGGTACATAAACTGGTATGCACTTTCTAAGCTCTGAATGAAAGCACACATTTCTAACAGTGGTAGTCTCCTCAAGTTAACAGATCTAAATAGGATAACAAAAACCCATAAGAAAAAAATCCTCAAAAAACCCAACGAAACTAACAAAAACAGTAACAAAAAAACCCATTCAAAACAAAGGTCAACTCAAATAATCTTAAATATTAGGCAGTGAAAGAAATGCCCTGTAGACCAGGATGTGTACTAGCAGGTGGAAATCACTGGTATATTCCACAGATGGAGAGCTATATACAGAAAAAAACCCAAACACAGGTTTAATTCTTTACTCAAGCATAATTCTTAATGTGGACCTAGAATCTAAAAAACTTTTTTTTAAGAACTCTAATATAGAAGAAATAGTGTGAGCCTATTTTAAAGCTAAAGTGACTTTTCTGACTGAAAACTGGAAATTATGATCTTTAGTATCCAAGTGTCAATGAAATCTAAGTGCTCACCAGACTGCTGGCCCACCCATAGATTATTAATGCACAATTAATCTACTAGGGCAACTGTAGAGTGTCATTTAGCTTCAGAGCCCATAAGTATAAAACAGCAACACACTGTGAAATTAATGGTAACACTTAAAGGTCCCATTGTTATTAATTCATTTGACATTCACTGTAATCACACTGGTCTTTAATGAATTCATTTGGCATGTGAATATTGCATGTACTTTTAAACGCACTCCAGTGCAAATCAGTGTTAATTGATGTCCTGAATTGAAATAGTTTCTCTCTCTTTCTCTCTCTCCTTCTCTCTCTCTCTCTCCCCTTATTTTCAGCCCACTATACTTTTTGTCAAGGGTCTTTTCCCCATAACAGTTTATACATGGCATATGCAAACACATGCTTTTATAAGAATTGCTGTAACTGGGTGTCAATATAGCACACAAAAATGACCAAGAGATAAATCATGTGGTACTGAAGCTCTGCAGTAACTTGTTCTAAGGCAATAAACTCTAAACACCATAGGACTTTAGTAACCTCCTAATGCCACATATCCTATGAATATTTTCTGTTAACTCTTCTCCACAAATTTCCCGTGAACATCTTTGGGTTATGTGAAAAGGGCTATGGCCATTGGATATCATCTTATGCAGTTCAGTTTTATAGCAGGAACTGGCTATATCTCCCTCACTCAGTGACTACAGCTGTGCACATGGAAAATGTCTGTATTTGTGCCAATGGAAATTGTTTCCTTCCCTTACATGTCAGCACTACCCCCAAGTACTGCACAATGTTGAGAAATTCCTCTTAATGTCACACTCAAGCAGTTAATCTGAAAAGATTTAACACACGGGTGGTGCAACAATTTCAGCTCAGAAGCTTGTCATAGATAGAATACTCCAACCTGGAAAATCCTCCATGCCAATAAAATAGTATTACTGTTATAATTCATGAACTTTCTCACATATTTCCTTAGACACCTAGTAACAATCTTCAGATATTCTTGTTTCCCAGGAAATTAAGGGAGTCTCAGAGGGGCCAAAGTTGTCCTTGATGTCAAATTATTTCCTAAGTTAAAAACTTCTTGGACTTGATGATCTTTGAGGTCTTTTCCAACCCAGTTGATTCTATGGTTTTATGATATCCAGGGATCTTTCTAAACTTATATTTAAATTAGAGCAATATAGGACTATGATGTTTGACATCACATTTAAGGAAAATTTGTAAGTCATTCTTAAAAACAGCACACAAAAGAAACAAACAAAAGTATTCAAAATGTCTCAGACCTAATTATTCTTAAAGGTAACATCAACAGCTGTAAACAGTAAACAGTATTCTTGCATTAAAGTACAGGCAAACTAAACCAAAGCACATAGAATAGGCACATAGTTACTGAAAGTCTAAAAAAGTTGTGGTGCCACTAATTTTTGCTTGTCTCAGAGGCCTTGCATTGTTTTTCAAAAGATGCAAGATCAATGTTTTCTCCAATTCCATACCTTCTTGATTGTCAATAATCAAAATCAAGGTACTTAACTGTGACAGAAATAAATATTTCAAGCATCCCTACTTGGGCTGAAAACCAATTCAACAGAACTAAGTCCCACTGATTTAATTTACCTCATTACTACTATCTGCTGGCCAATATACTTTACATGCACTTGTTACTTTTTCAACTAATGATTCCCATAATAAATTTCTATCTTTCTTTTGTATTTTAGGTGAAAGCTAGAGAATATTATTTAAGCTTATACAACAGAGTACACCATTTTTATGGCACTGAGTAACTCAGGGGATGCAGAATATTATTTAAAAAGGAAATAATCCCCAAAGTACTTCACAGATATAGTGTCTACTAGTCTCAAGCTGCTGACATGCATGACTTTTCTGAGATTTGATGGCCAAGGAAGGCCCAATGATTTAAACTATTTTAAGAATGGAGATAGACACATCAATCAGAATCACAAATCAAGAGTGTCTGGCTGTGTACTACCAATTAAAGTTAATAAGTATTTGTCTTCTCACACTCTCTTTAACACACTCAATGATGAACATACCCTAAATGGAAATGCATGATTGCTGAATCTTCATCACTTGTCATTAATATCATGCAAGTAAAGAACATGCCTTGAGGTCTAGGTTTTATTCTGTTATGCACTACTTGCTGCGAACAATAGCTGAGTTCTGGTCCTCTTTAGTCCAAAACTTTGTCATCATTTTCTTAATGACCTTTGAGGAAAGAACTTAACATTTTGATAAGCTAGCACTTCCTCACTGTTAAAGATGCTTCCCCAAAATCCACAAAATAGACAGCCTTGTTTCATAGCATCATGAAGCAGTAATGCATGCAATAAGGTTTTTCAGATACCTTCCATTCTCTGAAGTAGGCAACTGAAATCTTAAGGTGTGAGTAAGTGAATTTTTGTCAGCGACCCTTTAAAAACTGCCTTTGGACATGTTAATATTCCCTGGGAATTTTGCTTATGCTCACTAGAGATTTGCTAAGAATTTAGCAGTTGAATCATCTGAAGACTGTATAGTCCAAGAATGTTGTAGACCAACAATGTAAAAGAATTGGAAAGGACCTTCTGTATGGTTGGTTGTTTTTTTAACTAACTGGTTAGGGTTGTTCTAGGGTTGTTCTAGGAGCAGGTATGAATAAGGAAAATTGTCTCATTAGTTCTTGGAGAGAAAGGAAAAAGCTAAGGAAACAGTCTGGCATACAGAGGAATCATGAGGACTCATTATCTCTGCATAAAACACATTGTGCCTAGTGGGGTGGATTGAGGACTAAAATCCCTAATCCTGCAGGTCTTTTCACACACTGCTTCCTGAGTTTCTTCTACATTGCCAGAATAAAGGATATTTGCAGACCTGTTTGGTGTGTCCTCACCATTAGTATAAATCCACATTTCCTTTGCAGCAGTGTCCTTTCTCGTCTGTCTGGAATTGGCTTTGCAATTACACTACCAGGCTAGATTGGACATTCGTGTTGCAGTGTGCAGATGGCTTGGACTCGCCTACATTGCAAACAGATGACAAATGTTGGTGCAGGCGTAAATTTGGCGTGCTAATGAGTTTGCTTAAAGTTCTTGTCTGAGTGACAGAATAATATTTCTACCATGTAGATGTGAAAAGGGTTTGGGATGGAGCAGAAGCGTAGAAGCATGCTCCAGGCATAATATATGCTACTGATGAACATCTTCAGCACACAAGATTTACAGCACTCTGAAAATGAGTAAGGGCTGTGTAATAAATAGAGTTGTGATTTATAGGACTTTTCAGTCATTTTGTGAAAAAGATGGGTAAACAATGTTTACTGAAAGGATTTATGCTAAACTTTCTACTCTTTCTTAATGACTAAAAGAATGAACAAGAAAAAGCATTCTGACTTCCCAGCATCCTGAGTGATCAAAATATGAAATTCCCAAAACATAAAATCTGTACAAAATACAAAACCTCAGAGATGACAGTTATTTACATCAAGAAAACAAGCAAACATGATAATATTTAAGCAATGTTGCACAGTGGTACTCTCAGCCATTCTCCAAATCGAAATGGAAAGATAGTCACAGATTAATGAGATTATAAAATGAATTTAGTAAGCTTATTGTTATCTGAATGTTTATCAGAAACCTCTGAGGTTTTAAGAATTATACAACTCTGTGAGTGCACAAAGTATGCTACATGAAAAAGGGTACTGGCCTTGATACTTTTAGAGAAAGGTGGATGAAGAAATTGGATTCTTCAATGGCAGAAATCTTCCGGGCTCAGCTGTTCGGAGGATTCTGCCATGCATAGACAACATTTTTCAAGTATGATTATGTTCATGAAATTTTTGCTGCACCTTAACATGAACCATAAAATAATCATTTTAGGTGTAAAGACAGCATAGCATGCAGAGATTCAAATCAGCACAGGTGCAATAAAAACCTAAAGTATTTTCAATATAGGCCCACTATTTGCTTCTCACCTCTGCTTAATTGAACCCAGAAAAGAACAAATATTTTGATCTGTGGAAAAACTGTTTATATAATCACAAATTGACTAAGACTTATTAGGTTTTTGCACTGTGTCAACATGTTACTATATCAACAATACAAAGGGCTCCACTGTATGAGTATTGTGTTTTTCTGTAGTTAGATGCTGTTTCTGCCCCAAAGAGCTGACTACAGAAAACAGGAAGGACAAAGGACAAGAAGAAGCAAACAGAAATATCCCCATTTAACAGATGAAGGACCAAAGCCCTGTGAGACAAAAATTACTTGCTTGGAGTCACACTGTATGTATCTCTGTAGTAATGCTTCAGTATTTTCAAAGAGTGACAGTGACAGAGCATAAAATGAGTATAAATAGTAAAAAGAACCCACAGATTTTCTATAATTAAGTACAGCATAGAGTGGTGTCAAGGTTTCTTCTTGTTAGAGACCAAATTAACAGTTCCAGATATCTTCACAGATTTTTGTTGATTTGAATAGTGTAGCATCTTGTCAGTACAAACAATTACAGTACAATTAGAACACAAATGAAGAGCGAATATTTTTCAAAGTAAGGACTAAAATAGCCTATTCCTTCTTTAAAAATTAGTTTCCATGAAGACGGAATTTCAATATTGTCAAACAGGACAATTTGTAGGTGCCCAGAGAAATTGACTTTAGCTGTGGGATGGATTGTGGTGGTGCATCCCCTCCACCTCAGGCTGCATTATGATCTGAGAAATGCTCATTAGGCTTCAGCCTTAAAGAACTGCACATGGATTAAACCCTTCTTGAGCTTATAAGAAACACTGTCTGTTCCCAGGAACTAGTGCTGTCTAATGAGGACCTGTTTTTTTAATAAGAGGACAATGTGTCTGTCTCAAACATCAATAATTGGATGGCTATGGAGCCATCCAAGGACTGTTGGTTTTAACATGCCATGGGAAAGAACAAAATTTGGCTGGAGAAGGGTGGCAATGTGGAGATAGGGCAGCATCTATCTGGGACATACATCCTTGTTATATTTCCCGGGGATAAGAATTTATAGAAAGTGAGAAACTTATCTTGGGGGCAGATAAAAGGTACACCTACCAAGCGCATCACAGCTTCCTCCCCTGGACCCTGGACACCTTGTCAGATGAGTCAACACTTATCATCTAGATTGATGTTGAAGCCACAATCAACATCCTGTTGGCTAGATCAACACTGGAACCAGGACTGTTTTTTCCCTCTCCCTTCTCCTCTTATTCTCTCTTTTCCTTTTCCATTTTTTCTTTTTCCTTCTTTAATGCATCCCTCCCTTTTTAATTTCTCTTTTCTCCTTCACCCTACCCTTTTATCCAAAACCCACTGCCATGTGCTTATATAGTAAGTCTATAGTAGGGACTAATATACCAATTTCCATGCCAAGTGTGTAATTTACTAACTGAACTTTCTGATTGTTTGTGGACTCTCTGACTCTTCCGTCATTCCTTTTGACCAAAAGCATTTATGAATCTGTGGTGCTTTCCCCACCGGTTTATAATATTCTGGCTTTCTCACATAATCACACAGAGTCATCCAGATCCTGTTTTACTTCTGCAATACCCTCACTCTCTCTTTTACCGTAATAGTATTCTGATTTCTACTTCTTCCTTCTTACCTTTCTCTTTCCAAGCAGCTTGTTCTTCTCCTTCTCCCTATTCATCTCCACAAATCTCAGGGCACTTTGCAATCCCCCTTCCCAAATAACACAAAAAAGCACAGAGATAGCTTCGCAGAAAACCAGGAATGCAGACAAACAATACATATTAGCAAAAGAAAAGCTTTTCTCTTGCACATGGGTAATCCTATTATGTTTACAAAGACAGGAAAGCCAGCAGGTGAGAGTGTGGAAGGCAACATGTTTCTTCGCTTAACCAACCAAGGCAAGTTGCATGCAACTTGTGGGCGGAGTGCCTATAGCTGCACCTACTGTCTTCTATGAGCATGGGCCAGGAGTCCTACATGGTGTGTGGATGCTCAGTCAGGAAGGCAGGACATCCTTGCAGCTCCTCAGACATCAGAAAACATGAGTGGATCCCCTCAGCTCGTTTTCAGACTGGAGCTGACCTCAAGTCTGAACAGCTTTTCTTATGGAAACAAATGTGTGAGGTGTATATATCAGGTAACATCAGGATGTGTAAATTTTCTGTAATTTAATGACCTACTTGTTCAGCTCTGCAAAACACAGTTGCCTTTCTACAGATGAAGTGGTTAGAGATATTTCTTTTAGAAAGTCATCATTTCAGAAAAGATCATGTTAATACATTAGACCTGTTATTAATGCCTTCATGTTATTTTAGTTGGATACTAATTTTTATTCACTTTATTAAGAGGCAGGAGGAATGTTTCCATTTCTTAATATTACTCCATGCTGATGTAAATAAATTGAAAATGGTAGGATTACAATATTGAACAGGGAACTAATGACTGTTCTGATTAATAAATTCTTAGATTAAAGCAGACTTTTAAAATTTGAGTGATACCAATATCTTCCATGATTACTGAAGAGATAGTGTTGTTGTTTTCAAATGTTTAATCAGCTTCACCTTAGGCAAAACAAGTGAGATAAAGCTGTAAAACAGGTAAACTGTCTGTTGAGTTTGTAAAAATTATTACATATTATTTCAGCCACAACCCTCTGTATTAAGTTAATAAAAAGGCATTAAACAACAGAAGGAAAGCTGATGAAAGAACAAGAAAAAAAACTTTTTACATGGAGCTTGGATGTTTGACATAAAGACAGTGGATAATAATAAATTACTAATTGTTTTTACATCATGTTTATTGAAAGCATATCTAGAATGCATTTTAGTACTGCCTTGGGAGGAATGGCTTCAGCAATGTTTTATTGTAAAAATAAGTTCTTAAGATTTCACTGTGTGAACCAAAATTCTTCATTAAATTTTAAACACTACAATGCATTTCTAGCCATTATGCCACTGTAAGAGCAAAGGTACTAGAAATGTATGGGTATATATAAGTATACATACATATATATGTATATATCTGGTGGGAATTTATGGAAAATGCAAAAGATGTTCAAAAGCAGCTGACTATTAGCATAAACTGTGCAGTGAGCTGCTCTCCAATATTTCTGCCTTTTTTGCTATTACGTGAATCGAACTTTTAAGCTTGCCGATTCTGCCTTGGGCAGAAGTAGCACAAATTTAAAAATGGAGAGTAAAGCAGTTTTATCATTTGATCACATTTATTTCAGGTGCCATTGAAGTACAATCCCATGATCTTGTGGAAAGCTTTACACTATTTAGCTTATTGTAAGGTTGGGAAAGAATCTATTATGCTTTAAGACAGAAGAACTGTTACAGTCTCCTTGTCTTTGACTTGTCACATGCGAATACAAATGGAAATTCTTGTATTAGAAAAGAAAGAGAATTGCCTAATTGTACATTGAAACTATCACATGTCAGGAATTACATATTCATATTCTCTTAACCTATCATATCACATTTACTCTCATTCTCCTATCACACTGATACGTACATTCATGAGAAAGACTGGCAGCAGCAGAAGGCATGTTAGTTTTATTATATTTGTTAGTGTAATGATATTTCATAGCAACAAAATGATTGCATCGATAAAGGAAAAAATCCTTTCCTCAGTAACAGAGCACCGTTCTTGAGAATGCCAACAATATTATGACATCAAGGGCACTTCACAGACAGTAGTTAGATTCTAAGACACAACTAATACAATTCCCCAAACCTTGTGCAATCAGCCTGTTTATTTTTGAAAGCTGGAAAATTTAGGTTACTGAAGGATGTCACAGTAGAAAACTATAAAATGGCAGAACACAAAAATACATCTTTTTGGAAAAAAAAAAGAAACATTCAATTTAAAATTTGCATATTTCCATGCCATGAAGAATTTCAAATAAAACTGAATTTAAATTTGTTAAAATTTAGCTGAAATTCAAGCTCATGTGAACAGCTGTGGCATCTCAGGTTCCTGATGATCTAATAACTTTGAAAATTGTAACATGGCAGTGTCTAAAAGGGTCAGTTTTCCTTATTCTTCTCATGGTGCTCTGTTTCTACAGGATCTACGGTTTGTAAATAAGCTGGATAATACCAAGGAAATTCTATTGGTACACCAATAATGTAGGAATGGTATAAATCACACTGTCTTACCTGCCAGACTTCAGTATAGCTTCAGTCGTTGCTCATACCTAGCTTCAAACTTCACAATTGTTTTGAGAGAAGGTTCTTTGGGCTTGCTTATTTAATTATTTATTTAATTTTAATTTTATATAAAAAACGTGAATACATTCAGTGACTCAAAGTCAAGCTAGTAGCTAGGGCACTTATCTGTAGTCAGTCAACATTCACTCAGCAGCACGTACAAAAGCAACAGGTGAAGGGCAAGTGCAATTGACACCAGGAAACTCTGGAGTCAAGAGTATTCATCTGGAATGAGTAGATATCTATTCATATCTCTTCTGAGCTGGAAGAAAGGTTTCAAGAAACTGAATTGGTTTTCCAAAACGTGAGTGAGCAGCCTAATGGTCATCACACAGGTGGAAACCCATAGTAGTAAATTGGAATGCCTTCCTTTTCCTTGCTATTTTTGCTGTTTGTTTGTTTGGGGTTTTTGTTTGTTTGCTTTTTTGTTAATTTGTGTTAGTTTTTGTTTTTTTTTTTTTTTTTAAATTGTGCATTACATGCTTTAAAGTATCCCAAAAGAAATAGGATTATTTTGTTTTAGGAAAAATAAGTTAACTTGCTAGTTTCCAAGCAAGTTTTAATTTCTATTAGAAAGTAATCCTGTTTCAAGACAGATTAGTTGGTACAGTATAAATGAGCAGTTCTAAGCCCTAAAGTCTGAGAGCAAGTAGGATAACACAATATCACTTAATATTAATTTCCCTTTCTTTAAATCTTTATTGGGCTCTGATTCACCTTTCAAAACCACAGAACATGGTGTTGTGGCACGAATTGTGAGAAGTCATGAAGAGTCTGGCTTTTTCTGAGGTGGGAAATCATGAATACTTCTTATGCTGTTGAAACATTTATTTTTTTGCCTGCTATTTATAGACAAAGATTTTATTATTGATTGAATTTATAACTTGAAATATATGAACAACTTCAGAAGCATATATTTAATTTTTATTCTGTCTCTGTTCATTCACTTCATAATGACAGAATGATCTGTTGTTTCTAAAAGAATTTAATAGAATTTTTTGTGTATCTTGTCAAAACCTGGTGCATTCTTCATTCCAGTAAACCTGGAGACTGAAGAAACAAAAAATGCCTTTAAAAAATTTCACCCTCTTGCCACACTACCACTTTGTCCATCTGCCAAAATAAATCAAAATTTTGAACACCTTGTGTTTAATAAAACTTATCTTCAATTTCCACTGTTTCTT
Organism: Acanthisitta chloris; assembly: GCF_000695815.1. NCBI lineage: Eukaryota > Metazoa > Chordata > Aves > Passeriformes > Acanthisittidae > Acanthisitta > Acanthisitta chloris. Next base: position 22,876 of record NW_008671187.1, read on the forward strand.
AAAAAGGCATATTCCAGATGTTAGGGACCATTTGGACACAAGATATCCTTCAGTTAAATTATTATTCTTGGGAATATTCATCAGATCAGCCTATGGAGATGTCAGTAATGTGGCTGCTAATTTGGCAGTTTTATTCAGGGAAACCAAAGAAGGCTGAATGTGCAAAGTCTACTGCTGCAGACTGCTAGGCATTACCCATGATATTACACAATGCTTCCATTATGTTTTAGCATACTAAAGGGTAAACCAATGGCAGAGTAACAAATATGGCAAGTTCCTATGCTGAAGACATGATTATCATTCTTATAAATGAAGCTGGTTTTGCTAGGTGGTTCTAGGACATCTTTAGCCTATGTCTCCATTTAAAAAAAATAAATATATATTATAGATGACTACTGTTGTGAAAACATGGCTGAGATACGGTATGTTTAAAAAACTTGCAATTTTTCTGATGTTACTCTCCATGTACATAATTCTTCAAGTTTCACTACTTTATGTGTGCTTTTCCTGTGCTGCTTCATGCGTATATTATTTTGCAGTTTTGCATACCTGATTACAGACACAGTATCTCCTTTCTATTCCCTGCCTTTACTTCTTTCACATGTACTCTACTTGAGACGGGTTAAAGTTCTTCAGGTGCTGCAGTTCTTTTTCTTTCTTTGAAGAAAACCTGACCTTTGCCTTGAAATAGTAAGATTTGAAATTAATCTCCTTGTTACAGTTGAGATTTTGACCTGCCTCCTAAACTGCACATCGACTTCTAGCTCTGAGAACTGTTTTTGATGGTGATGTGTGTCACTTTGTTGTAATGCTAATTCAGGCAGAAGCCATTTATCATTTCTGAATATAGAAAGTGTTTGGTATGCCACTGTGCAGAGTTATTCATAAAATGATAAAGATCAAGAGAAGCAGTGTAGCTTAGCCCACAAGGACCAAGATCAGGACCAAAACATCTCCTTTCTATTCTTGCCTTATTCGATGATGATTGGGTTTATGTATTTTGATGGGTACTTGCTGATATAAAGAATAAAATACGAATAAGAATTATTTATTTTTACAATAAATATTGAAGTAGATCAATATCTGTTCTCTTATATCTGTATTTTATTTATGCCTTTCTTTACTGGCAGACAAAAAAGGCAATGATAAAATGGACTTGTTTTCCTCTTTTCTCCTTACTAGAACAGACAAAGTACCCAATGGTGTATCAGCAGATTTCTCAGTTCCATGTTTTTTGTGTAAAAATTTCACATGGGAACAGGGCACATACAGGGCAACCAGGGGATCAAGTCCAACCAACATGGATTTATGAAAGGAAGATCCTGCTTGACCAACCTCCTATGACAAAGTGGCTCACTTTGTGGATGAAGGGAAGGCTGTGGATGTGGTCTGTCTGGACTTTAGCAAGGCATTTGACAGTGTCTCCCACAGCATTTCTCCTTCTAGAAAAATTGACTGCTCATGGCTTGGATGGGTGGACTCTTTGATGGGTAAAATACTGGCCGGATGGCCAGGGCAAGAGAGTTTTGGTTAATGGTACTAAATGCAATTGGTGGCCAGCCACTAGTGGTGTTCCTGAGGACAGTCCTATTTAATATCTTTATTGATGATATGTATATGGGGATTGGGTGCACCCTCAGTAAATATACAGATGACACTAAGTTGGGTGGGAGTGTCGATCTGCCTGAGGGTAGGAAAGCTCTGCAGAGAGACCTGAAACAACTTGATCAGTGGGCTGAGGACAACTTAGGATCAATAAGGCAAAGTGCTGGTCCTGTACTTGGGACACAACAACCCCATGCAGTGCTACAGACTGGGAGAGGCGTGGCTTGAGAGGTGTTCATCAGAAAGGGACTTGGGAGTGCTGGTGGACAGCTGGCCCAATACAATCTAACAGTGTGCACAGGTGGCCAAGAAGGCCAATGGCATCCTGACCTGTATCAAGAATAGTGTGGCCAGCAAGACTAGGGAAGTGATCAACCCCCTGTACATGGCATTGGTGAGGCCACACATTGAGTACTGTGTTCAGTTTTGGGCTCCTCACTTTAAAAAGGACATTGAGGTGCTGGAGCAAGTCCAGTGAAGGGCAACAATGCTCATAAAGGGTCTAGGAAACATGTTGTATGAGGAACAGCTGAGGGAACTGGATTTGTTTAGCCTTGAGAAGAGGCAGCTCAGGGATGACCTCATCACTCTCTATAACTACCTGAAACAGGGAAGTTGTCATAAGCTGAGACAGGGTCAGATTAGATGTTAGGAAAAAATTTTGACTGTTAGAGTGGTCAGACATTGGAATAGACTGCCCAGGGAGGTGGTGGAGTCACTATCCATGCAAGTGTTTAAGAGGCGTCTGTGTCTGGCACTGGAGGATATGGTTTAGGGTTTAGGGGATAGAGCAGAGTGGCAGGGTAATGGTTGGACTCGATGATCATAGAGGTCTCCTCCAATCTTGATGATTCTGTGAATCTATGATTCTATATTTCAGACCATTACTTCAGAATAATGCAATGGTTATTCAATCATTGTCTTGCTAGCAAGTGCTAGAAAAAAAAGCATAATTTTCTTCCTACTCTCTTTTCATTATTTGCCCCAGAAAACATAAGATTTGGAAATTATCACGGTTGGTTTTTTTATACCTGACACAATAGCTTTAACAGAACTGAGTAAGCTAGATCCTAATCGTGTTTCACTGCATGCGCAGAAAATTGGAAGGGAACAGAGGGAATTCAGGCTAGCTACTGATCTTCAGTTACCTTCATCTTACACCCTATCTACACCTTCCCTGTCCCCTGAATTCACAGTTCTTGGACAGAGTATGCAGTATCAACAGACATATCTCTCCTCTTGTTATAGGAACTAAGAAGAAAAGTGAATGAGCAAACAGGATTACTAGATCAGTTTCTCAAGTGCATAAATTGTCCAGTTGCCTAAGAAAGATCTTTAAGGGTCTCCATAAAAAAGTCAAATAATACCAAACAAATGGCCACTTGTTTAACCTCAGTTTGATCTTTATGTATACATGGTATAGTATAGCAGTGCTTAGCTGAATGATCTCTTCTGCTTTCCCCACAAGATCAAGTGTAGGCTGCAAACAGGTGATGAATTCAGGTTAATTAGGCAAATATAGAGTAGAATCATAATTACTGAAATCCATGCTGACCTTCTAGATGATCCTCTAGGGATATAAAGTATTACTACAAAGTACTCTGTGATTACCAGGAGCCAGGAGCATACACATGGGCAGCATGGGAATAAGCTGCAATGTCACTGCTGTTCCAGGGTGGTTTGCTAGCCAGTAAGAGAGACAAACGTACTAGCAAGGGCTTTGAGATAAGTGTGTACTGACTGGTTGCTGATGAACTATAATTTGTTACAATGGCTGTACCACAAGCCAAAATTTTCATGGCAGATGTGGAGAATAACAGACATTTCCAGCTTGTGACTTGGTGTCCGTGCTGTATCAAGCCATGAAAAAGAAAGATGAACAAGTAGGAAGAAATCTGAAAATTTACAGGATTGATCCAGATTGAGACAGTTTATGAACCAGAGAAATGCAATAAGTGCTTACTACATTTGAGTATTTTGTAAATAAAAATATTTTCTGTGTATAAAATAGATGTTAACAATCTTTTTCTGCCACTTACCTTTCCACAGTGAATACAACATATTGGGTTTTATAGTTTAGATTTTTTCTTTATTTGGTCTTCAAGAGGACATCTTCAATATGTAGTCATATATATTTTTTCACATTTTACCTCCTGGGAGAAATTTCAACGAAGAAAATATCACTGACTTTTTTTGACTTATTTTTAAGAAACTCTTTAAATCAGTATTTTACCAAGGTAGGTAGTAATTTGCAGGATACCTAGCACGGTGTTACCTGAATTCAGACACGATAGGCAATTGCTTTGATTACTGTCTTTTTCTGTTATCCTTTTCAAACACAGATAAATTAATTCATCTGTAGGGCTACAGGCTTTTTTTTAAAAATAATTCTGATCTTTATACAGTAATGTAATTTGAATTAGAAGCTAATTCTCTAAAGTCCACAATTTAGGACAGAGCAGAATATACTGCAGCAACTAATTAAACACTTACTGTAAGGTTAAGTTTTTCATTAAATCAATAGGCCCCTAGTGTCAGTTACAAAGCCCTAATTACTATGCTGTAAATTTAGATTGAATTTGAATTAAGGACTGATTTCAATCTAACCACAGCATGTAAATATTGTAAATTACCAGAATTACAGTTCAATAAAATTGAATGGATTTCACTTTAGATAAACTAAATGCAAATGAGCCTAAGAAAAAAAACTGTAGAAATTTCCCAAACATCTGCACAAGAGACTTAAATGTGCAGTCTATAATACACTGCCTTGGCAAAGAGCATGCCAGAACTTCAAAATACTGCCACCATTTACTCTAAAATGTTTTAAATATTTCATTATCTATTCTGAAAATGAATAAATTTAATCTCTCCCAAGTGATCAAGTAAAATGATGGCTAATGTGCCCACTTACTGTGTTGCTTTAGTTTGATGACTGTATTGTTGTGCTAAAGCACAGTATGAAATCAGGTTATCAGGTTATAACTGGCAGGGATAAAAAAAAGCAGTGCTGGGAAACACAAAACAACCCATTTTCAAGGCATGAATCATGCACTTTGAAGATTCAAAAAAAGTGTAAAAATTACAGACAATAGCACTCTAATCAAACAAGTGCAAAATTGAAAATAATTGGTAGTTTGTGGTCTTTCATTCAGCTTCAAACAAGCACTAATAAATTTGGGGAAACAGGCAATATGCCAGGTTACACAGAAAACAAAATATAAAAAATGTCTATATTCAGAGTCACACATGATTATTAAGAGCTTTCTACTCACGTGCTTACATTATTTCAATATATGTACTAAAAATTATACTAGTAGCCTAAAGATGTCCTTAAAAAGTTAATGTAAACAAAGCCTAATGTTTTTTACACTTTATACTTCCTTAATACAGTTAGATGGCAGAATAATAAAAGGTAACTGAAAAAGAATTATATTAATATGGCCATGAAGGTTCAGAAAGGTTCTTGTCAGATGTGGAATGCAAACTCAAAATTAGAAAATAACAAAGAGATAATAATAATCCTCCTTCAAGAATAATATCCATTATTCTCATTTCTATCAGAAATACAATTATGCCACTTGATTCTTTGCTACAGTTATGGTTTTGTCTGTTTTTCAGAGCACATTTTATGGGGTCTTCGATCTGTTCATGCTTCACAAAGTTAAACAATGCCAATGTAGTTTGCAGGCACATACTGTGTGTCTGATAATTTACAAGCTGACAGCACCACACTTTCTAAAACTCTTATTTCCTGTGAGTGTTAAAATGATATCTCAAACCACAGAATGTTTTAATGACTTCATGTCATCAAGAAAGGTAATAATACTTCAGCTCAGCTTCATCAGCTGAACATGGTAGCCAAAGGTAGTAAGTAATTTACTACTTTTGCCCTATGTAGACATTTCACATTAGGAAAATCAAACCATTCTCTGAAGTGCTCATCTTGTCCTCCCACAGGAATGTTAAATTACTGACTGCAAAGGAAATGATGTTCCACATATATTTGGAGTTTTGCACAAGTGGAATGCATGGGCCAAGCTGCACAGAGCCACAAAGCAGGTAAGAAAAATTACTCATGACACTATTCAGAATAGAAAATATGGGATATTTATACCACCTACAGCACATATACTGTATTGCTAAATGCAGGAAACATAGAAGAATGCATGTGGTGTAGTTTTATAATTGTTCTTCATGTCTCAGAAAGGGCCTTTTCCTATCAGCTTTCCACCTTCATGTTGCAACCTAGTGGACAGAAGTTATTCCCTGTGATTCTGCAGTTCTGGCTCCCATGCTTACTCCTCAAGGCTAGGAGCACCATCTCTCCTCCTGGATCTCTAGAACTGAGGAAAGGTAAGCTGGATATATTGACTGATGAAATAAATGTCTACCTCTTCAAATTCAGAAAAGTAACACACAGATGGCATGACTTAGATCTTGCTCTCTAAAATGCAAATGACTTCATATTTCCAGTTCTGGAATTTAGATGAAGTTAGGAAGTTACATAAATTTCTGGAGCACAGCCGTTTTGTTTGAGATAATTGATTTGTGTTCTGTAAAACTTGTTTTCCATGAAGAAAAGGTATGGATAAACAGTCTGATCAGCTAACATAATGAAAGGGCCATGGTGTAGGCTTGTAGTTCGACAACTGATGAGTGTTTTAATGTAAAAGAAAAGATTTTGAAAAGACTTCTGGCGATATGGGAGACTCCTTTCAGACAGCAAATTTTAGCTAAGATTTGAATTTTATTCTTGCACAGTTTAAAGTTTAATGGCAGTTCATTATCAGCTTGTTAACAAGTCTCAACCTCTTGCTAAAATGCTCTGCCACTCTTCATGATGAAGAATTTATGATTTTATTCTGCCTTATGGAACAATTAAATTAAATTGAAAGCTTTTTTTTTTTGCTATTCTTCCTAAGGTGTTTGGACTTCCAGTGTCCAGATCTGTCATTCTTCCAGTTAAATGCAAGTTTGTCCGTCCTACATACAGGTTTCAGTTCTTGTCTGCCTGAGTGATATGGGAAACATGCAATTGCAATAAAATTAGCAGTCAGTGGTTTGGACCTATATATGCACAGTCATCAGGTCATATAGGGCATAGGCAAACATTTGGTTTCCTAAAATTGTGTCCATATTTAATAGCTGGAAAAATTGTTGCCTTATGGGATGTTTCAAGTTTGCCTTTGTCATACTGCATAATATCTTTGACACTTGGGTATCAAATCCTATGATTAGATTTGGACAGCCTAAATACTATGAAGAAAAATTGTTTATAGTTGTAGATTACGGAACTGAAGCATGGGGTTAAAAAAGGGAGATACTAACTGAACACATTCTTAATGGTGTGAATCCCAGAGTAAAAATTTCAAAATAAAAATGTTCAAAGACATTTTTAGCAATTTGCTTCTGTGATGGATCACATAATAGAATTTCAGAATAGTTTAAGTTGGAAGGGATCTCTGGAAGTCATCTAGCCTGATCCCCTTTTCCAGCATTAAAACGTGTTTCCCTTGGTTTTGCACAATTCGGTTTTAAATATCTGTGGACCCTCTTCCACAGCGTAGTCCCTTCTGCCTCATGGGAAAAAAATATACCAATTGGAACTTCCTTGGCTTCTGACCATTACCTTTTGTCCTTTCTCTCTTCATCTCTGAGATGCAGCTCCATATTCTCCACCACCATTAGATCCTTTCAGCCTTCTCTTCGGCAAGCTGAAGAAATCCACTTTCCTCAGCTTCACTTTGTACATCATGCTTAGTTTGTTACTCTCTCTTGCAGGTGGGAAAAAGAACTGGACACAAATTCTAAATAGAGAGGAATAATCATCCCCCTGAACCTGCTGGGCACGTTGCTCCTTATGTTGTAAGCCTTCACTGCTACAAGGGCAATACTTAAACTGAAACCTTTATTATCTGAGCAGCTGTGATTAACTGCCATTTATCTAGATGTGGAAAAAAAATGGCAAAGTGACAACAGCTTGACCCTGCTCTGTTTCACTTATCAAGTACATGATTTTAGTTAGTAGTGGGAATCAATTCTGCAACTTTTACTGCAGAAGACCAGATTTTTTAGTACCCCATCATTAAATATTGAAATATCTATTGTTTAACAGGTAGTTCAGAATTTTATGGTTAAAAAGTGATTTTTTCACATTCTGTGAAAAAAATTTATCTCCAAATAGAAATCTTCCCTGAACAGTGGGCATATAAAAAACCCAACTATTTTTATGGAAAATGCTAGACAGCATGCTTGGAATGGTTTTGGAATGCTAGGTGAAATTACCACTGCTTTAAAAAACCACTAAACAAGCACCCAGGAGTCTGGGACAAAGGCAGCAATAGAAATACTATTTTTGCAATGTATTCTGTAGTAGCAGTTATTATGGATTTGAATTAAAATATATTTTAGGACACGCATTAATTGAGCACACTGGCAACATGCACTGATGTTCTTTTCTGTCAGCTTTGGGTTATGTATGCATTTTAACATTTAACTTCACTGCATGCAAAATCCAGAAAAGAAAAGTGTGCATAAAAATATACAGGGCATTACTTATTTATATGTAAAACCTTTATTCTATTTTGTTATTTTAGATTAAATCCCGTTTCAATTCTATTCTCTCAGGGAAGCACTAACAGTTTGAGCTCAGCATGAAAGCCATCAAACACTTGAGCTGAAATTTAGATTGGGCAATTTTGCCTGGTGAAGTAGAAAAGGACATGTGGAATGGCAGAGAACAGAATGGCTTATGGAAAGGCAGATGTTTTAATAACTTGTTGTCTAGTGGGAGCCTCAAATATCTAAATTTAAACACTGCAATATATTAAAGTGCATTGATGTCAGGGAGGGTATACTCCTTTACCTTATGAATCAGTTTAAATGTGCATATTTAATGTGTGTGCAGACTTTAATACAAGTATTTTCCAATCATATTAGAATTAATTGGAAGATGATAAAAGATATTATCTCAGACTGCAAAATTTGGCTCAAGCCTATATTGCAAAACACATCAGACCAGAGCCAAGGGAATTTTCAGTCTCAAGTTTTGACTTGGACCTGTCTTCTTGTGTGAGTGGACTGATTAGATTCTTGAGATCTCCTGCCTACTAAGATCCCTTTTGTTTCAACATATCAATCTCATGTTAATTCACGCTAGGTTTTAAAGTATATTTATCCTTAAGCACATTCCTGGAAGTATGGAATGAATTTACCTAAAAAAAATGTCCAGAGAGAAGAAACCTTCTAGAATAAATTTTTTTAAAGAAAAAAAAATATCTCAGAATGTCTGGAAATAGTGACTTACTCTAATTCACCGTGGCTGCATAATTTACAATCCGACAGAATTAAGATGACTAGGAAAGAAAAATTTTATTAATAAACTAGCTTCCCATATGTTCATGAACTCCTAACTGACGTCACCTTTTACATTTGTCATCTCATATGCTGTCCATATTTTCTAGAAATATAAGGCTATGTTTCACTTATGGATATTGAAAATATTTTAGGTATACTAAGAAAAAATAGATAATAAAAGCTATTTAAAAATACATATTTAGTATTGAGGGCTTCATTTATAGTTTATCATATATATGTATGCATTAAATAAAAAGACAGGTGGAAACATTTCTACAGATATGTTGACAAAGTGAAATTGGGAATAATATTGAACAAAAGTTAAAGACTTATAGAGAATACTAGAATGATTTTTAAAGGTCATAAATTTGACTTGGTAATAGTATTTACTTGACAGTGATTACTGGACAGATGCAATAAAAATCTGCATAAATGAAAACCAAATAAAGTCATGCAACATTTGTGTCTCTGCACATTCTCTGTGATATTTTAAATTCTGTTTTAGGGAGTGGATTGTTAATTAGGGCTAGCAGGGCCTGTTGGTTAAAGAACGAATAAAGACAGAGTGTAAGCTTGACGGAATATTCATACACAGAGGTGTCACTTCTGAATCTGGAAGTCCTTGAGCTAGATATTACTGCAGACTAAAAAGAAATTAATGGAGAAAATTTTTTCACTTTTCCTTTTTTTTCTTCTAATTTTTCCCCCACTTATTTTCAACTCTTATCTAGGTCTCTAGTATTGACCACATAGAAACAGTATGCCAGGGTAGGTGGATTTCAGGTTTAGCCATTCCCTTTTCTGATAATCCAGTGTTAATAGACACAGCATAAGAGCTTACACTGGAATTCACATGAGAAGGACAAAAAAGCAGCACTGAGCTGGAATAAAGAAAAGAAGGCAAGACCAGAGGAGCTGAAAGCATGTGGGAAACATAATTTGTGACCAGGTTGTACAGGCCTGACATAATCTATTAAGGACAATCCTTGGGGATTTCTCTTGTTCTATTAGTAAGAAATCTGTAGAAACTGTGTATTATAAACAGACCCTTCTTATGCCTTTGTTCAAGAGGCCAGAGTTAACAAGGTGCTTAGTGTTTCTGCAAAATCTTTCTGTAAACAGATCCCAATCACTTTGTGCTGCATTGCCTACAACTGAGAAAGCAGCCTAGAGTTCATGCCTGCTGCTGAACAGCACAGAGACTACTGCTGAAAGAAAAGGCTACATTTCAAAGCTTCACTCTTTTTTCAAACCCTCTATTGGATGGGAGTCTAGCGGGCAAGATTATGTTCAATCCTCTTGTTTCAGGAAAAAATATCTATCATTGTTGATCGATTAATAAAAAGCTGAGGGAAGGAAATGTGTGACAGGTATTCTGCAATAACAATAATTGCACGCACCTTAGTTAAACTAGCTCTGAAACAGGACTGCATTTGGGAGCTGCTTGAATAACATCTGCCCCACTTATCCTCCATTTCAATTTAATATTCGTAGTGCTAGTGTTGCCTATATCATCAATGTCAAAAACTAAAAAGTCTTATCTTCAACTTTCATTCCAATGCTTCAAAAGAGCTTTGAATTAGCATCTTACTCTAGGGAAGATGTAGTTTAAAAACATTTTTGCCCAGCTTGCTCCATTAATTTCTGAGGAAAATGCACCTACTGCTGTGAATATGACAGTTCTCAACCTTGGTGTTTTTACAGGATGTCCCTCCCTAGGGAACGACCAACACCATTCTGACTTACCCTGCTGGAACTGCACCTCCTGCTGGGTAATCAGCTGCTGCAGCACTAAGGGAGAGACCTCAGTATGATTAACTGGATGCCCCTTGTGAATGCTAAGGAAAAGGCGAACAGCAAGTTTTCTAGGGGGAAAAAGTGCTTTCAGTAATCATATATTTTCAATTCAAGCAGCTAATTTACAGTTGCATAGAGTTGCTCAATTACCAACAGCACTTAGTATTTTATACATCTCAGTAAGCTTTAGCTTAAAATAATATTCATCACATCTATCAAATATATTTTTCTCCCAATTATTTCTGTGAGTCAAGAACAAAATTCATTTTGTAATGATTATCTGACTCAGGTAAAGCTGATTTCCTATTACTCTAGGCCAAAGCCACTGACAAGGGCACAAAAAGGATTATTTTTTCAGCAGTTTTCAGCTCAGCTTAATCAGCAGATAATGCCATCTATGATGCAGAGTGATCCTGACCCAAAGCCCTCCTCATTGTTAATGTTTCTCACGTCTCAAATATGCCTCAGTGGCAAAAATATATTCAATAGCCATTCTCTAAGTATCAAGAAAAACTAATCTTTTAGAATTCTTTGGACTTTATACTGTTATTTTATTTCAGTTGTTTCCCATCCCAAATTGCACTATCACATATATTTTATATAGTCAGTGGTGATAATCTGGTGTCCTATTAAAAAATAACAAAATCAATACCAAAGTACAAAACACAACAAAAGAAAACTAGGTTATTTGCCAAAGAGTAAGTAAAGCAAAAAGTTCATTGATATTGACTGCTATTCACAACAAAAGCATTTTCTCTTCATCGTTAGCAGAAAAGCATGTGTACTCTCAACTGAAAATTTAATTTATAGTTGAGTTTATTGTTTGCATTTTTCTACCATGACATTTGAAGTGAATTGTTCTGTGGTTTAAGAGATTTGCAATCATTACCTAAAAGAAAAACTCATTTTCTTTTCAGAAAGTGTTAATCAATCATTTAGATACCATTTAAATTCAGTCATTTTTATACTTAAATATGTATGTTAGTAATAGGATACCCTGCCATGCAGCAGGGACAGTCTCCATTTTGCCAAATGTCCTCTTCAACCTAAAGCTGCTTTAAATTTTCACATGACTTTTGATTCTGTTAAGTTTGTTGATTGTCATCACAACATGCTGGATGATTACCCTAAAAAACTGGCTATAACAAAAATTAATAGTGTCACAGCATTTTGAAGTTACCTGATTACTCCTGAAATGTAGTTATTTATCAGTAAAATGAGCAATGAGGCTGGAGAAGGGACTAAAGCGCGTGTGCCATGAGGAGAGGCTAAGGGAGCTGTGATTGTTTAGCCTGGAGAAGAGGAGGCTCAGGGGAGACCTTATCATCCTCTACAACTCCCTGAAAGGAGGTTGTAGTCAGGTGGGGGTTGGTCTCTTCTCCCAGGCAACCAGCAGTAGGACAAGAGGGCACAGACTAAAGTTCTGCCAGGGGTTGTTTAGGTTGGATATTAGGAAGAGATTTTTTACTGAGAGAGTAGTCAGGAATTGGAATGGGCTGCCCAGGGAGGTGGTGGATTTGCCATCCCTGGAGGTTTTCCGGACAAAGCTGAATGTGGCACTTAGTGCCATGGTCTAATAATAATGATAATAATGATGCTACCATCATTGGTTGGACTTGATGTTCTTTGGGGTCTCTTCCAACCTGGTTGATTCTATGATTTTATGATCCTCTTTTGTTGGTTATTTGTGGAAGGAGGAGTTATGCCACCAGTTGCTATCACACCTTTTGGACTTTCACTAGGCAGAATAATCTACTCATGGATATGCTCTAGTTTACTCAGTGAAACTACCTTCTAATGTGATAAGCCCTATAAAATCATCATCAACAAAGCTGCAAAACTCAGGCCTGTAAGAATTAGCAATCAACTGCTGCAGTTCTAAGAGAATTAAGCACTATCAGAGGGATTTTTAGATCTGTTTCTACATGAAACAATGTAAACAATGTAAACCTGCGGCAAGATTACTTTCTGGTGAGGATTTCTGGACAAAATAATTTTCCTCAGCAAAGAAAGTGGTGCAACAGTCACCCATGTACAGAGGCACTGTTTTTTAATTTTTTGTATTATTATTTATTTATTGTATTATTCTTGGATTTTCTTTTATATATTCCAGCAGGCTAGATTGAGAGGTTGTGCAACAGTAGTTGGCTCTACACATGGGATATATTTTTCAAAAAAACAAATACAGAAGAATAATGTCAAACCTTCATGGTAATGGTTGTGACAAATATATGGCATAGTTCTTAGAAGAAAGAACTGTGGAAATCTCCTCAAAGATGTGCAAGTCATATACACACAATCAAAACAAACTGAAAAACATACAAGGAGCTGCCCAATGAAAAGATTTTCACTAGACTAGAACAGATGTTATAAGCAATGTGTGACTTCGCTGGAGTCAGGATGAGATATCTTTTTAATACACTAGATACACTATAAAGGTGGCAAAGAGAGTCACCGAGGGTTTGTTATGTTTGATGTGGCAGGGTTCAGTGAAACGGTTCAGTACAAAGAGACTAACAGTTTTAGCTATATGGATGAATGAGTCCCTTGCAGAGATCTATCTGCAAGATCAGTAAAACTTTGACATATCCTCTTCCCACCCTGTTGTCTGCCAAGTACTATGAAGACACCATTTTGTCCTTAAAGATCCTGTTTAAAGTATTTCTTTTCCACATTCTATGATATACACAGAAAACCTTGGCAATAGTTAGGTTGCAACTGTCTGAGGCCAATTTCTATTACACTGATCAACATAATCTCATTGTTCCCCTGAACTTTGCCATCTGATTCTGTCTTGCTTTCACCAGCAGGCCTCATTTGTTCCTTGAATTTCACTCCTTCCTCATGTATTGGTATTCTATCTAATAACTTTTAAGTAATTTCAATATTAAGTAGATATAGAAGGAAGGCAGAGAATAGTATATGACATCCCATTTCCTAGTTCCTTTACAGCTGATGAATGAGATAGATAAGAGAGTCAGACAGATGCCTTGCCTGCTTTTGGAGCTCATGAACCTTGCCTGCTTTGATACACAACCATGCAGGCTGACTTAAAGAGGTGGCTTATGAGACCCTGTATCATTTGTATAAGCAAATTTAATACTTTAAAGATCAGTGTAATATTTGCTAGTTGTTACGTGCAAATGTATCCAGAGGAAAGCCACATACATGATAGTTTAGATTTTCTAGACTGTGATAGCAGTAAAAGTAGGTCTCATCTTCTGATGTCAGATTATTATAAACTATTTGATAAATCATTTATATGTGAATTATTAAAAAAACCCACTTTTGAAATCATAACTGACCCTGCTTTGAGCTGGATGTTGGAGTAGGGACTCCTAAGGTCCCTTTCCACCTGAATTATCTAATAATCTAAAAAACCCTGTGTTTTTCCCTTCTGAACTTGGCAGAGAACAAAGCAATCACTTCTTTCTTTTGCATTGTTAACATGTTCACATTTCATAGGAGCAGTACTTCATTTTACTCTACATAATTTGCATGTTTGCCTTCCTCCCAGATGAAAGAAATTATTGTTTTTTCTCTTCCTTTCTCCTTCCTTATTTTCCCCTCTTGCCTTGTATTACAAACAAGTTTTCTTATCTGGCTAGTCTAGATGCTCAGCACTTTTCTGGTTGTAAAATCCCCTTCACAGAGTAATTTCAGTCAACCAAAACCCCATTATTAAGCCCTATTTCACCATTCCATCCAAGTCACAATTCCTTATTTCTGGTGACCACTAAAAATTCTCTATTGGGTTTTAATTTTTGTCTTATTTGTGCTTACACACCTCATCACCTCTTTGACAATTTTAACGTCAGCATTTGTATCTTTGCTACCACTGAAACCCTGTATAAAGAATGTCACAAAAACAGCTCATGCAGTCATTGCTCTCAAGTAAATAAAACTCCTGTTCAGAATCCACTTACTGTACTGTTCATGAAAAATTACCACAAAATAAAGGGCAACAGAATTTAAATTGTATCTAAATGAAACAGGTCACATTCTATTTGAATAATGAAAATGAGGTGGCATTTTCACTGAGTTTTTGCTCTGCTGTGATCATTGGGTCTCCTGTCAGATGTGGCTTTATCATGTATAAGCGTTCTGGTGTATGGACTGTCTTTTACTTTGATTTTGGAGAATTCACACCCCAAAAGTGCTCTGAAACTTACAGTGATCATTAAACAACACTGCATTACAAAAACTAATAATAGCTGCATGCTTGACAATGTGAGGAAAATATGTTAAGACAGAGACAGGTTAAATTATCACTTAGGAATTACTAGCCCTTGGAGACAAGAATGATATCTGCAGATACAAGTAGCTGACAACTATTTTACGTTGGTCATTATAAATGAGTCAGTTTAAAAAAAAACCAAACCAAAATAAACACAAGAAAAGAAATTAAGTATAGGGAAGGTGACAGCACAGTGAAATTAGTATATTTCTTCATAACAGATAGACATACACCACCAAGGGGGTGTATTGTAAAAGGCACTGTCATATTACACTAGATCATAAATAAATTTAAAGAAATTCTTTAAAGTTCATGTGTTTGACACTTTCTGCCAGCAGAATGCCTGAAAAAAATCTCTGTCACAGAAGTCATGGTGGAAATCAAATGTCTGCCTTTTTCTCCTCTTGATCCAGAACCATAAGATATGCTGCCACTTGTCAGCCATCTCAGGGTCAGCCAAAAGCCAGCTGACCTGCTCTGAGATTGCCATTAATTTTTTAAAAGTGTTTATTGATTGTCATAAAATGGATTAAAAAAAGCACCAGTGAGCAGATGAGGATAAACATATGCAATTAAATTTATGGGATGAGATGAAAATATTCTGATAAAGTTGGATATAGTGGCCTCTGTGGTCTTGTGTCATGATAGCATTTTGCCATTAAGGTGATTATCCATCTATGAAAATGGTGAGTCACTTAAATTAAAAAAACAATCAGTATTTACATGAACTCATTTGTAAACTGTTTTTCTTCTCATACCAACTGCAGGATGGGACTACAGGTTTGTTCTGGTTTCTGACTCACTGAATCACTACACAACAGCACTTTACGACATAGCATTTATTATCTCTAGCAGGACTGTGAATTCAGGTTCCTGAAAGTCATCTTCCTTCAAAAGAGAAGGAAGGCCCTTTTAATCACTGATAGGTGATGCACAGTATGCACAGCATGCACAGTAGGGCTCTACCTTCTGTGTCTATACTACAGCTCTAAAGTCACCTGTTGATCTTCGACACAGAGACATTTGCAGACATAATTCCTGCATGCTCATAAGCTCTGCATAGTGCTTTGCACTAAAGGTTAAGGAGTAAGGGCTGTGAAAATGGATAGAAGGTGTTGGCATCCATCAGTGTTCTGGAGTTATGTCTGCAGTTGCAGCACAGACACTGGATCAAAGTAATGACCAAGAGGGGAGAGCAGCTGAACTCATGTAACTATGTCATGAGAGGAAGGAAAAAAATAGTAAGGTAAAATGCCGAAAACATTCTGAGGTAGTAGATTAAATTCACAAGACTTCTAAAATGCTATGAACTAAAAAAATAAAAAAATATTATTACTAGCAACAGACAGAGCAATAACAGGCAATTAGATAGTTACATGGTCACACTATCGTTTGTACCCTGTAAAAACTGGGGGGGGGGGGGGAATGCTTGTATTTCATACTTTCATAAATTACTGTTAAAGAAAGAAGTTCAATAAGGTACTAGGAATGGTGCAGATGGTGCTCCACATCAGGCAGGATCAGTTATAGCTTAAGCTGATTTTAATGCCCAGTTGGAAATAAGCTTTGATGTGTAAGAAAAGTTCACGGGTTGACTCAGAACAGTTTAAGAAAATAACTAGTGAAGGCTAGATCTGTGCAAGTGTTTTTACACTCTAAACAACCCTAACGGAATGTGAATTGCTCATTCTGATGTGAAATATCTAGTATCTTACTTGGTCACACTGTAGAAAGTGCTTTTCTTGGTGTGGAGGGAGAAGCAAAGCACAAAAGAAGAATCCTATGCTAGGTGCCACTGCAGAAAACCAAGTCTTGTAATTCTAACAAGTTCATAAAATAAAACTTTTATAATGTAACTAAGAGAAATGCAATAGCACATCTCTGCACAAGTAATGCATTTGACTGAACAACATTTTGGAAAAATTACAGGATTGTCTGGAGTACCTGTTTATGGAGCATATGTAAGTGATGTAAAGAAGGAAAGAAAACGTTCCCAGTGACACATTTTAAGCAAAACAAAAAACCAAATAATGAGTATCTTTAAAAATTGACATAAAAAGCAAAAGCCCAAAAACTCCAGTGTCATTAAAATATCTTAGCTCTAACTTGTTGTATTACTGTTAGCTATAATTCCCTAAATAAATGATAAATGCTTTGGCAAAAAACCCAAAACAAACAAAACAAATATAAATATGTGTGCTGTTAATCTGTTTAATTATAGATAATGCTAACAATTTTATTACAGCTTTATTGCTTCTCTCTGTAGTTTATAGTTTCTTGAACTTTTCCAGTGGTTCTGGAAAATATGACAAAACTGCAGCTTAATTGTGCTCTGTTCAAAGGAAAAATGCTTCATATGAAATCAGATTCTGCTGAGGAATGCAACAAAACCATATGTAATTTTCTGAACTTTCTCTCAAATTAGATAATAAAGATTCAAATTCCCTGTATTCTGGCTGAAGACGGAAAGCTATGAGAAAGAGCTTCTAGAAAAATTAAATTTACATGTATTTCTATTTTGCTGTAATTTATGTTCAAATTTCATATATGTACTCAAGGGCTGACAATAGACTATTGAATGAATTATTTTTTTTTGCAGAAACAATAAATCTGTGACGAAAAAGCCCACACTGAACAACTTGGAGATGAACATATCACCAAACCAAAGAGAGGATGAAAATATAATTTTGCCCTTGGAGTTTATGGCTGGTCAGTCCCTTGATGTCTGCATCTATTCTTCTTAAGAGATGCTTACTGAGTTGATGAAAATACTTTAGCATTTAAGCATTTTATTTCCTTCAGGTTATATCAGGGAAAATTAAATTAGGTTTTGTGCTAGTAGTTACTCCTTCCTATCTGCAACATTGCTCTGTATTGTTATATTGGAAACAGGCAAGGAAAAGTTATCAAAACCAGCATCCTAATAAACATGTGGTTATCCTCCATACAGGGGACTTGTTACAATACTATTTCATGCAGTACATCATGCTTATGTGTACCTAGTTTTTGCACCAAATGCTAAAAAACATGAACATTTCTATAAATTCACATGGCAGGTAAAGGATAGGGAAGCAAATGTGCATTAGCTGCTAAACATTCCCAAGAAAAGGGTAGGCATATGGTAGCAAAGCAATATGTGGTTTCAAAAGGAGAGTATTTCAGGCAGAAGAAATTACTTATGCTGGGAGGTTAGGGAAGTGACTATACTGATGTTAGAACTGTGGAAACATTAAATATGAATGAAATGCAGAAATAGCTTAAGGAAAGGTAGTAACAGGCTAGAAGCAAAGGATGTGACAGAGAAGAGCTCTGGGAATGAAGAACAATGGTAATAAAAGAGACAAAGAGGTAAACTGACAGAGAGGAACATTTAGGATTTGTAAATGAGCTCTGTCAAAAGAGAAAAAGAATGTTCATTGGAGTGGAATCAGTGACAGGCAGGAAAGAAAACTTTGGGAAAAGGGCACTATAGAAATCTACAACAGAACAAATTCAAGGGATTCTGGAATCAAAATCTTTTTGTCACCTATACTCTAGACTACAAATTTCAGAAAATTAAGAAAAAAGACACAAAATAGAGAGGGAAAAGAGCTGTCTGAGTAAGAAGAAATGGAAAAGAAAAAGGAATGAAATCAGAACATTACATCAATGTTTACAGTAATTTCTTCCTGTCAAAGAAAGCATTTGGATGCCTGAGGAAGAAGTATGTAGTTACAAAGATTGTTTTTATCCTGCAGAAGATAAAAGGACAATAATCTTGAGAAAAATTGCTCTCCATTCTGCAGGACAGTACAAACACAGAAGCAAGCTGTGTGCTGAAAGATATAGGATAAAAATTCCAGAGGACAAAAATTATAGGCCATGTCCTGTGCTTAAATCAAGACTGAAAAGGGATATTGAGACAAAAGCTGAAAGTCTCGGTTTGGTCCAATGAAGGATTCTTGGCAACCTTGAGCATTTCTTTCTTATATTGCTTTCCCATCCTACCCCTCTCTCCCCTCCCCCTGCCATGATAAGTTCACCAATTAAAAGACTGAGCTACAAAAAAGCATTCTGGATATGTCCCTCCTACTTAATGAGGAAGAAGTCCATAATGTTGATGTATGAAATGTCTTTGTTTTTATAAAAAGATGAACACAACGAATTGTACAGCTGATGTACAGAGAGATATTCCAGCACACTTTTTCATACATTGTGCAGTACTTATATGAGAATGAGACCATTTTCTTGTGCATGAAATAGCATACCTTTAATAATTTTTCTTCAAGGTGGAAATTTTTGCTTTTGCTGTTTTATATTTAGGATGTTTTACATTTTGGGATGATTATGATCAAAAGCTTAAAATCTTAAAATGTGCAATAGTGTATTTAATCTCAACCACTATGAGACCAGAAAGCCAAATAAAATGCATAAAATAAGTAATTGAAAAGGATTTGTTTTTCTAATGTAAAACAAGCTGAGTGAGTTTAAATAGTCTAAATAGTCATTATAGTCTGACTGTGATGTGTTCTTTCCTCTACACTTGCTGCAGCATTTCCTGTATTATTATAATGGTTTCTAGAGGAATAAATTACAGACACAGAACCAACTGCTGAAAAGTGTAGGCTGCTCACACAGCATGATGCAAATCACGCTGTTGGATACTGTTCCTTTGTAACAACAATTCCATTAGGGGCCACGTGATTCTGCCCACCATAATACAATTTCACTACACGGCATAGTGTCTGTTGGAGCAGTGGAAGATGGAAGTTTCCATTGCTAAGGCCTTAATTCTGCAGTTATTTTGACACTTGAACTTTGAGTGCCTATGTAGTATCCTAGTAACTGCATGTACATAAAATAAACAAATACGTAGTCAAAATCAGTTAGTAAAAGGCCATCTGAGAGCTGTTTAGCAGATTATGATAAATAAATTGGTGGGTATTTAGGCTAATTCCTTGTGAAGTGATCAAAATATCACAAACCCCCTCATAATAACCACCTATCAGCAAGCTGAAGACACAGTCTGGGTCATTGGATAATAGCAAATGGTCATCCTCTAAACCAGATTTCTTCAAGTAATGAGGAATGATTGATTCCAAAGTGTTACTCTCTGCTAAGTAAATTTACATCTTCATTTAATTGAGTCAAATGTAATAAATTATAAAAGGCAAAGATATACACTTTCAAATGTCATTTAACTTTAATAAAAATATGTTAACAAAATGGGAGTCAGAATTAATTTTTGCACTAGTCAAAGTTATTATTGTCAGGATTCATATAAAATAGAATAAGAGATGTGACAAAAATGAATGATGAATAGCATGTAAAATTTGGCAGCTTCATACTAATTTTTAAAAAAAGCCAAACTGACTCCACAAGTTCATCTGGAAAAGATTTCTATTTGAGAACATATCACTTGAACTGTCCATAAAAGTTTTATTTTTCACTAGACAAGATGATATTTTTAACATGCATCATGTATATATTTAAATAGGAGAACTGGATGTTACAACCTATGTCTTGGGATGTGGGAGAATTCACAGATCAGCAGGTAGAAAGAGGTGTGGCACAAAGGACATGGACAATGTTTATTGCCCATGTTCCACTGCTATTTGACACCAAGTTGCACTTAGCACAGTATACAGGTGATTTTCTAAGGAAAACACAGTTGAAAATATGGCTTTGTGGCATAAGTCTTGTTCCTTTTGTTCTGTTTTGTTTTGCTGACAGAATTTATATGATTTTACCATAATACTAATAACTTTTCTATTCATCATGAAGTCACTCACTAAAGTGAGCTATATCATAGCAACTCAATAGTGCTGTAGCCTATGGGTCTTCCACAGCACCTACAAATAGTTCATCACTGTGCTGGGGGAAGGAAAGAGAAGGGAAAGTGGCATTTTAAAAAGAGAATTAGGGAAAAAGGTATAGTAATATATATCCTGGGAAAGATTCTAGGCTGATCCTTTTACATGATATTTGTAGTCATTCAGCAGATACACTGGTTCCTCTCTTTTCCTAAGTGCTAATTTCCTGTTAGGTTATGCTATTTACTAGTCTTATAAAAACTGGCATGATTTTCTTATTTTTTTTAATGGCAACATTGAATGATACAAACTTCTAGCAATGTTTGGTGCATCTTCACTTTGCTGTTGTTTTCTGAAATTTCTGTATTACCTTCAGAGGCTTATGCTTTACCACAGGGAAGGTACTTGCTGGAACTGTCAAGAATGAAAATGTCAGGATTATATGCTGTATCATATTCATTATGGGTTGTGAGGTATTAAACTCTATTTTGATTTTTGCAGCTTATTGCTTGGCTTACTTATCAATAATTATTTAGTTCACCTTGTCTTGTGTTATGTACTTTGATGCAAAGCCATAAATATACCTAGAAGAATTTATTTTTCATAAGGGAAGGACAAATTTCTAAACAGACTTCTTAGTTACACTAAGCAATAACTAGATATGCTGTAACTTCATAGGCAATACACAATAGCTTGATGTATTTCAGATTAAGTCTAGATAGTTTTTGTAATATTATGTAGAATACACATCTGATGTGCAAGAAAAAAAATCCACAGAAATCACTTGAAAAACCCTTCAAAGTGTACTTTTGAGGAATCATGTCCCTACAATTTATAACACATGAAGATTACAAATTTATGCATTAGCTATGTCTGATTTGTGTTATCAGAATAATTTTAAAATAATCCTTAAAATCACAGGCCTTACTAAAGGTTCTGAAAGCAAATATGAAAAAAACTTAATCTGTGGCTAAGGAACATGATTATGAGTAATTGTGATCTTTGCATTTCCCCAGTACTCATCCTTCTGTGGATCTCCCAGTATAATTTATGGCAAGCCACAGATCACGCAGTTTATGGAGGTTGCTAACAGATTGAAAAGGTTGGTGTATCATCCATAGATCAGAAGGATATAAGAAAACTTTGTTTTAACTTCAGCCTTTGCCAGGTGTAAGGAAAGCCTTAAAAATATCTTCAGAGTTTCAATTAGACATTGATATATTGGTGGGGGAAGGAGAAAGGAAACATTTCCCATTGCAGTGCAAGCAGTGTACCTGCTTTATGATACAATAGGATACCTGCACAGTCCACCATAAACTGCAGCTACTTAAAACAAGATTTGTTTTTGTTGACAAAAGGATCAAAGTAGCCATTCTTCCAGGTTAGCTATTCTTGTTTCATAGTCGTAATTGGTAAATGATTAGGTTTGATGCATTAACTCTACACTTGAGAATGTATCACTATTTCTATATGTTAGTAGAAATTTCAACAATGAAAAAGAAATAAAAAAAGAAATATATGTGTAATCACATCCAATTAATTTTGGACTGTCAAAAAGCAAATAAAATTATAAATATTTATCTTTTATTATGGATAATTTCCTCAGATATTCTTCTTATGATTACTTGACTTGGATAAGATGAAAACGGCAGTTTGTATTTAAAGGTTATTCTTTTGTAAATAATAAAGCAAAGGTAATTAATAAATTAAAATGAGAATAACCAATAAAATATTTAGAGGGCCATGCTTAATGCATTTCATTGTCGCAAAGATGTTAACAAAGTTTAATTACATATAAAAAGAAATTAAAAATCTATAATGATTCTTAAGGTATTGATGCTCAGACTGACATTCAGGTTTTTTGTAAAAATTTTGGTACATCAACTATATTTAGTTACAAAGAATGACAGAAAGAAAGAAAAAGGAAAGAAAGAAATGAACAAATCCTTGAAAAGAGCACAAGTGCAATCTGGAAATGATCAATTTTGTCAGATTTATTTAAAGGGGGAAAGTGGAACAGCTTGGTTCTGTGGTATTGCAAATTAAAAAAAAGTTAAAATATTACAACATTACAAATAACTACTTTGTTTAAATAAGAAAATTATTATATTATTTTTGCCAAAAGCCAGGGAGACTGAAGTGTGAAGACCACATATTACTTATAAATAAGAAATGTTTGCATTTGTGACACAACCATAGATTTCTATATACAGGTTTGTCCTCTCTCAATCATCCAACACCTAGGAATAATAAAAACAAATTTTAAAGGAAAATACAACAGCAGACCTACTTTTTAAATCAATTTTAAATATTGTCATTGATTAGCACATGCAATTCAAACAAATTTAAATGTATGGGACAATAATGCAGCAGCTGTCAGTGCTGCAGAAAGAGGCAAAGCAAAAAAACCCAGAATTTGAAAGGGAACAATTTCAATTTTCCCTGTACTATGAGGAGTATGCAATTGTTACAAAGAGATATTAGAAAGACAGGAGGTGAGATGTGGACTTCCAGATGGAAATGCACAAGAAAATATTTGAGACTGCTCAGCACTGACGTACAACAATCTAGCAATGGATTAACTCACTGAGACCATATGGGCAGAAAATAACTTGAGTTCTGTATGCCAACATGAATGTAGTTGGGTGATGAAAAAAACAGAAGGAATAAGAACTACTGAAAATAACTATGACAGAGAGGTTTATAAAGCAAAAGAATAACAAAAGAGCATTATCATGTAAGCGAAGCCATTAAAATTTTGAAATCCCCACAGAAGGCATGTTTGCAAGCCATGAGACCTTATAAAATTTCATGTAGTAAACAGGGTTCTTACTATTAGTGATGCAAGATCTTTCCTATTTTTTTTCACAATGATCATTGGTGAACAAAATAGCTAGGAAGGGCTTAGAAAGAAGAAAGTTAAATTCTTTAATAGTTAATGTTTAGACAAGTGGTCTGCAGCATGGAATTCAGACCCCCTTACTAAAAGGATCCTTATGTAGGATGTGGGAAGTTTGGTTCTTCAGAATGAAGCATAAGACAAATACAAGACTCAGCTGGGGTCAATTAGGGGTCTATGTGCAGGTACCTACAGGTAGACAATGGGAAAATCTTAAGACAGCCTGTTTGAAATATCTCTTGGAGCCCTAAAATCTCAGAGCATAGGAATATGATGACGTTCCTCCTTCAACTTGGCATCCTGCCTCTGAGAACATGTTTAAAACTTGAGGCTATAAGTCATTTTGTTTTCCCCCAAAGTGAGGAAGGGCACAGTCCCTTTTGTTTTTTAACTTGCAGTACTATTTCAGTAGGATACACCTCCCTTCTGTTTAATGCATGTTCTGGGAAGAAAAAAGTGTGTCTGTTTATTCAGGGGAACTGCCCTGGGGAGGAAACAGGGAATATAAAGGTGCTGACATGTAGTACTTTTATGTAGCTATCACAACAAAAAAAACAAACAAAAAAAACAAAAAAAAAAAAACAAAAAAAAAAACCAAAAAAAAAAGATTAGTAAATGCCAAGCCTTTTTTTCTTTTTTTTCAACCCTACTGATTTTGTTTTCAGGCTACAAATTTGAAGGTGTATTTTTGCCATTTTGCTGGTCCAAAGGACCTTGAATTCTGTTCTGCACAGTACATAATTTTAGCAGGAGATGAAGAGTTGGAATTCTGTGACTCAATCCAGAAATAGCATGCAGCATCTAGTATCTACAGTATTCCTTAAGAAGGCAGATGTAACCCTAGAAACTCTACTGGACTGGTTGCCTGCTTGCACTTGGGTAAAAACATAGGCTCCCTAGAAATCCCAAGGAATGAGCTAGAAATATTCTTTCAAATTTCCATTCCTTTGCATTATTTGTCTAAAATTGATCAACAGTTTTGATGTATTCAAAGCATGATGTAAAAGGCTAACATAAAAGCAAAAGCTACTTATTATCAGTTATTGGAGGAAGCCTTGTGAGTTTTTAATCCATAAAGTGGCAGCATGCTGTCCAAAATCTTACTTTATTTGGTATCTCACATGCATATCAATTAACAGTTCACTGTTAACAGAAGTGTGAAAACACACAAAGCATAAGATAACTTCAGGTGACAGATTTCTTGCTTCAGGGCTGTGCATGAAAAATTTAACAATTCTTAGGTAATCATTTATCCTAAAAAGCACTTTCTTCTTTAAAGGTTATGCCTTAGCAGGAATTTTAGGTCCATACCATGCTTGCATTTTATAACTTTCATCATTTTATAATATTTGATTACACTCATCATTTTTATCTGCACCTAAACTTTGTTTAAAAGTGCAACCTTTTTGCTATTTGGGTCATTAAAATGTTAGTTTTGTGTTATTTACTGCAAAGATGTAAGGATTCTATTATAGATATACAGTTGTTTAAGAGAAAGTGTAAATTTTGTTTTCTCTGAGATTTTTCTTAGTGAAATTATTTATCAATTAAGATATAATTTTTATTAGAGATCATGCAAATTTCAGCAAACCCTTGTTCGTCCTCCTACTTATCTAGTGTCTTCTTAAATACATCACAAAATGTTCCATGTTTTATATTATTTCTCTTGTGCATTAAGTATTTCCATTACTTACCTCAAGCCAAAATATCTAACATGAAATATTCTAACCTTTGAACGGGATTAAAAAATTCAAATGCAGCTAAGAAGTATAAACTGGTACTCTGTTACCTCTTGTTATTTTTTACATCAGTATTTATTCCACTTCCGAAAACACCATATTTCAATTCAAATTCAAACTGCAATTGAAAACCAAATATAAACAGAACTAAAAGACTGGTCCTTTAACCACATATTTGCAAAGACATACATAGCCCATAGGACGGGTATCTTCTGGTGAAGGTGGCCTAAGTTTTTCAAATTGCTTTACTGATTACAGGGAACATATGCCTGGCATGTTTCTTTCTAACAATTTGCTATGCACGCAAGGACCTTCCTTATGCTAGGGCTGCTTGAGTTCCCTAAAAGCCTTTGACAAGGGGTTTTCATTGAAAGCCTTTTGGAAATCCATATACACACTATCCACCAGATGAGGCTTATCCAATCAAAAGACATTTATCCACATGCTTGGATTTTTTAAATTCACATTTAATTAAGAAAAAGTAGGCTTGTCTAGCAAAAAAAGGCTATTCAGGGATAAAATTACCATGCCTTGTAGTAATGATCTGGAAAACCTCTGTTTTAAATTTACAGTCATCATATATCATGAAAAAAGTATTTGGTTGCACTATCAACACTAATAGAGGTGCAAATTTAAGGATGATACACTAGTCATCTTCTAAGAGTTACTATAAGTGGCTTTTAAACTAATGCCAACTTTAGTATAGTATGAGGAATCTCATCATCATTTAGGTTAGGGAAGAATAAGCTTTTAGTATGCAAATTTGTAAGAAAAACGTTTTGAAGAAATGCATCAGGTTAGAGATGTAAATGAGGCCCAAAATGTCTCATTAGGTTTTGAATTGCCCTTATCTTTTGTTGACATTTTTTCCTTTTTGTTTTCTAAGCATTATAAATCTTGTGGGCTTTGGGGGTAATTTTCTTGCTTGACTAAACCATCAAGGGTTTTTACAACAATGAATTAGCAAAAGTTTCTTTAAACCCAATTCTGCATGAAAATATGTAGTGAGTGGAATAGAACTACATAGTTTTATTTAGTGAGCATCTCTTGGGTTTGTCCGCTAACATTTTTATTTAATTTCAAATTACTCCAGCAAATTCTGTAAAATATTTGGTATGATTACCAATTCATGTTTAAACTGAATCCCAATATCTGTATCTTGATACACCAAAATATACATACAATTTATCTCTATTGAGAAAGAGATATTTGAAAAATGTAAAATGTGAGACATGTAATATAGAACGGTTGATTAGTAAGAAAACCATTTAGGCTACTATTTTAAACAGAAATCCTTACAAAGCTGGCTAAATATATCTGTTTCAGATCACTCATAATGTGACTTGGTGTACAAAATCCTTTTCTCTGTTACCTTTCCCCCAAAATAAAATTTTTCAGTGCCATGTACTAATGTTGGTGTATTGAGTGGACTTGGGTGTATTCCAAATTATTATGTGACTACTACTTAAAAAACTTCTAAATATGAGTAGACTACATTATTGAAATTATATCTTGAAGTATTTATTACTTATCCTCATTACTCAAAATAACTATGCTCAGGACAGTTTCTAAACAAATTATGGCATATGCACTTGTTTCCACAATTAAACTCTGCTACACAAATTGAACTACTTAAAACTAAATGCAGGATGACACCACAATAAAAAAGGGGCATATTATGTTTCTTATATTCTGGTTTCAGGGTTCTATGAAATAGTGTTTTCAAAGTACCTCCAGATAGCTTACGTGACATGAGTGCACTAAAATAAATTACATGAGCTAAATATGGTAAATGATGCATTTCTTTGTAGGGATAAGAGATTACCCATATTATTGCAGCTTGCAGAATCAGAGTTTAAGGCATATTGGCTAAACTGTATAAGACTAAGTATTCCTTAAAATTAGAGCTTCATTAGCTAATTGTACCAAAACTTCATTTTTGAACAGGTCTTATGGTTTTAATTCCTTTAGCTTTGTATTTTGTTATGTATATACATATGTGAATTTGCACTTACAAACGCACACACGTAACACAACAGTTAATTTATCTTTCCCAAGTATTTCACCCACGCCCATCATCTCCTTAAATGAAATCAGTCCACTGTATGATCATTTCAGATGTTCAATGTAAATAATATTCTTTATTTAGATAGCAGTGGTTCTGTATTTAGTAGACAGTTGGGATTTTGGTGTAGGTTTGTTTTTTTCTTTAGAGGTACTAATCCTGCTTTTTTCAGCAAGCAGAAATTTTCTTGCTGACATACAATACTCAGTGGATTTAAGCTTTTTCCCTTTCTTCTTCTTCTCATGCTTAGCAAATAACTTGGAGACTTAAATGAAAAATAGATATGAGAGATTACAGTAAGTCCTATGACTCCGGACAAGTGATAAGAAATTGATTTTTTTTTTTTTTAGCCAATTGTCCACTTCCAAGTAAAAATTTATTCTCCCACGAAATCTTTGCCTGAGGACCATAGTATAGTAGGAATCTATGAAATGTGCAAATTTCTAAATCAATTACATTGAGAATGAGTGATTTTTTGAAGACCAAAATCCTATGATTATTGCTGTTTATTGCCTGAAATATGCTGCACTGTCTAGAGGGCCTGTGTTTGTTGCTTGAATGTAATGGAATGTGAGATTTTAAGAATATATATTAATCCTTTAATGGTGTTGTACTTAGCATTGCTAATGTGAAAACAGTCAATATGTACACTGAGCTAGGAGATAAGACGTACTAAACTTATGGCCCTGCAATCTCTAGCATTTACTTATTTTCATAATCATATTGTAGCACAGAGATATGAAAAGAACATAGGAAACCTTGTCAGGTATGTTTAAAAATGTACCTTTAAAAACTTTTAAAAAAATTCAATAAAATTTAAAAATAGTCATACTTTTACTCTTCCAATTTTCTTTGTGATCCTGCTGGTGGCGGGAGTGAGCAAGGTGCCAAGTGGTGCATAGTTGCTGGCTGAGGTTAAACCATGACACTGAAATATATATATATATATATACATACGTGTAACTAGCATGTCTCATAACCACAAAAATATTTTTCTAAATATGACTTATAATGATTTGTTTGAAGCACTCAGTGTAGACAGCATCTTCCACAGATGGAGACCTTCTTTCTCTTTCCTTTGCAAAATCAATTGCTGTTGTTTAAAAACTGCTGAATTTTTGTCACAACCCATCACTGGGTATTCCAAGATATCTTACCAAGAATGTTGTAGGAGCCCTTTGTTGTGTAGTGCCCAAACCTATCTTCAGGGGGTTTTTTTGATTGATCTTATGAGGTCCTACTACCTACTGAGAGATGCTCAGCATGTTGAAATGTCTCTGGCTACAATGGCAGTTGTTTTTTTGCAGTATGCCTGAGTAAGTATATTTCAAGATAAAGACTGAAAAAGAATATGCTTTGCATTTCACATGCTTCCTGTTCTTGCCTCCAGTGCCTCCTTTTATAAATTAAAACTGATCTATATTTTATGCTTTTAACTAGAGGTTAGAAGCATAGTATACTATTCTGGGACCTAAAAGAGCAACGAACATTCATTAATTAGGAGAAGGAGTATTGAAGATGATTATTTATTTTATATTATTATATGTTTTAAAAATTGAAATAATAATAGAAAGCTTTCATAATGCATCTCAAAACATCTTGATAACTATTTCAATGTTTCAATTGGATACATGAAACAGCATAGAAATCAGGAAATAATTAGAAGTGAAATTCCATTTGGCCAATTAGACTATTATAGATAGACCTATTTTTTTCAGAAGAATACTCACATCTTTCCTAAAAAGTACAGAGACTTAAGGTCTATGATTACAAAGCCACACACCACAATATGCTTTGGGACCAGAATGAGAAAGGTCCTTCAGAGAAAGGTCTGGAGGCTGCTCAGGTAAAGGCATAACATTCATAGAATCATAGAATCAACTGGGTTGGGAAAGACCTCCAAGATCATCAAGTTCAACCCTACCGTCATTACTAGACCATGGCACTAAGTGCCATATCTAGTCTCATCTTAAACAGCTCCAGGGACAGTGAATCCATCACCTCCCTGAGCAGCCCATTCCAATGCCTGATTACTCTCTCCATAAAAAAATTCTTCCTAATACCTAACTTCAACCTTCTCTGGCAGAGCTTGAGTTTGTGCCCTCTTGTCCTACTGCTGGTTGCCTGGGAGGAGAGACCAACCTCCACCTGACTACAACCTCCTTTCAGGTAGTTGTAGAGTTCAGGAGACAGGTGTTAGTCTGCCAGACACTAACTACATGGTGACTGGTAGCTGTTTCTTCAACCATATACAGAATGTTTTCCTCTGCCTTTTCCACATATTTCCCATTAAATGCCTATGCTTACTATGTGCCAGAAAGAGAAAAAACACCCAGTCCTGTAATCAAAGGAAAATGTTCTTTACTGCCATTAATGTTTACATGCGTCAAAAATAGTAACAGGACAGGTGAGGACAGGACAGACAGTGATGAGAACATGTTTACTGTGTCAAGGTCAATGATCACAATTTGAATTCTTGGGTTAGTGGGAAAATATTCTCAGCTGTAGACTCTCACCCCTAGACTTCATGCTGGCTGTGCTTTCACCAAAGCCTAAATACTGGGAACTTCCGATTGTGTTAGGTTGTCTTGTTCATCTGGCTTGGAGGTGAATAAAACAACACTTAGGTAATCATTTCATACTAGAGAAAGACTTCAGGACTCCTGAAATTTTTGACCAATAGAATCATTTTTGTAGAGACAAAACATATATATAGACACTAATTTATTCAGAAGTGGAGCTCACTGTGAATCTGTAGGAAATGAATCACTTAGAGTAATCACAAGAGAATAGCTCTATTTTTGATAATAAGCAGCGCAGATACATATGAAGAATCCATCAGGTTGATACGTTAATTATACCAAACATTCCTTGATGCCTGCTGTTTCAGTATTGCTACAGAAGCATGTGAAACTGTTCACAACAATCACACTCCACAGTCTTTGTTCTTGATATGGTCAAGGCCTGCCATGTTAAGTCATGTTTTTAACAGGTCACAAGAAATCTACTTGTAGGAAGCCTAATACTCAAGTTCTGATCAGAATTGGCATTGGACTGCTTCAATTTCACTTTTTTCCCGTTTTTTAAAATGCCCAACACAAATGGCCAAGTGTCTTTTGAGATAAACAGTCCAGCTGAAATCACTGATATAATTAGGGGTATGTCTAGTAGCTTAAAGAAGGTAGACAAGTCTCTGAGATAGCAACCGGAGGACATAGGTGGCAGATATGAGGCAATTGTGGTGAAGGATTATGGTGAATAAGTGTTAATTTTGGTAACATACAGATGAATCAGCCTGGATTTTCCTGCTATGCACTGTGGGTTTCATTTCAACTGTTAGATTAGACCTTTTTAAGGGCAAATACTACTCAAAAATGGAATCACTTAAAAGTGGGGTAGAAGTGTGAACTTTGGTAAAAGAATATGTTCTTGTAAAACATGAGCAATACTCCATTTTCAAAAAAAGACCCAAAGCCAAACAAAAAACCCACCACAAAATACAAAACCAAACCAATCTGAATGGTTTAAGGACCTAGGAACTACAAGCAGTGTGATTTATTCTCTTTTGCCTTCCCCTCTGTGTTTTTCTCAGTAGCAGTACATTACCTATGCTCCAAAAACCAGCAGGAGTCTTAAGTTCAACTACAATTTTGCCCTCACAACATGACAAAAATGCTACCTGAACCAGATCCATAACATCTCACATAAGGTCAAGGATATTCATACATAACAAGCTTTCTTGGATGGGGCTAGTTTGATGTCATCTAATGTACCTGCTCAAAACAGAGATTCTGAAACAAGATATCAAATTGATCACTAAGTCAGTAGAAGCTGGACCTTGTAAAGCAAAAGCACAGTCTCTCAGGAAAAGAGTTTGACTGTTGCATTCGTAAGCACCCCTTGCTGGCTACAGTCAGTCAAGGACTTGTCACTAGCTGTAAATGTGCCATGCTTTTACTGACACCATCTCCAGCTGGGGAAAAAATATACTGATGGCCATTCTCAAAGGATGAGGTGTTTTAGAAATATTTATAAAAATAAATAAAGAATACTACTAGCTTTTTGATGTAAAGTGCCAAGAGTTTCAAAAGGGAATGCAGTTTCAGATCATAGTGCTACTGTTTCTGTTCCTAACATTTTGACAGACTCTTCGAAACCCGATCATAAAACTGATAATAAGCTTCCTCACAAACAATAGCATCTGAGGTCACAACAGAGGAAGTAGTAACACAATACACATCTTAGGGAAATAAATGAGATTCTGGTCTCACTAACTGACTGAGTGAGTGACTGAGGCAAATATTTAGGAAAATGAAGTGTTGTTCAGGTAGAATTTATGTATTCAAAGCCAAGACAGCTATTCATAAGAATCATGTCTCATTCAGTAGACAGTTCAGAGACAGAAAGCACCTACTGTTCTGCTATGCTGTGCAACCTTAGATGCTACTAGCTTACCTGAGTGGAGCATCTCAGTTCACGTTTTTAAGGACACTACTGTCAACTGAGGATCTTATTTCCACGGAAAGGAGCCCAGTTGCCTAAGTTTGACCTACAAAATTGTTATGCTTTTTGCATATAAAATAAAGGGGAAAGAGAAAGAACTTCCTATAAAGTGATTTCAGTGTTTTCCCCATAATTATTCCTGAACATTGTAGGAGAGCCAGCATAGCAGTGTAGGGTTTTGTTTCAATTTACCTAGAACTGACTGTTACATCAATGGATTGCTGCAGTCCAACTTTTTTCTTTTATTTTATTTTTTTCCCTTATCACAGGAATTTATTTTTTTTTAAATTCTGTGGTATGGTTTTATGTTTCTCCTTAGGGTAAGCTAGTATATGCAAAGTACTTTCAAAAAACCCAGAAGAATGCAAAGATTTGTGCACAAGAATGGCATTCACTTGCTTCCAAAATTATAATTTCACACGCCTGACAGTCCTGATAACTCTGGAAGATTTAATAAGACATGAGCATATTTGTGTACGTATCATCACACACATACATTGTACATATTACTGTACATATTTGCGTGTATATGTATTTGCCAAGAGAAGGAGAGATAAAATGGAAAATACTAAGAATGTAAACATCAGTTAATATTAGGACACCGACAAAAACCCCCTAGTTATTCACCATCCTATAGGTTTTAAGTGTCACTTAAGTTCTTATAACGGTACCACTGTGATGGACAAGATACTGTTCATTCCTATTTATCTACAGTAGAGAACCTATTATCCATGAAACACTGGTGTGTTAGACACAGTACAGGCATCCTATATTACTATCCACAGTCAATGTACAGCTTCATTGAACTCAATATACAGTTAAAACAGGACATAGCAGTATGATATAACTAAACATTGGGTCATTATAACTCATATCAGTATACTTCTCCAAAGGTAGTTCCATAGCTTACAATGATTAGGAATATTTTTATTTTATTTTAGTGGAAAAGGGAGTCCAGTTACTAATCTGACAAACCAGTTTCAATCTACATATTTAAAACAAATTTTGCTCTTCATTTGGCCATACAGTCGATATTTTGGATGTGATCACAAAGCCAGGGAAGAAGTTTTCTGTAATACCTCCCAACAGTGTATAGGAATGTCAAATGTACTTGTTTCCCAAGCAAAAAGGCTTATATTCCACTGCTAGGAAAGTAGGTGAAACAAAATTATCTTCAAACTTTCCTGCCAAAGGGAGAAGAAATTGTTCAGCTGATCTAGGCTTAAATACAGTTTGATCAAGTTTTGGAAGCTGATTGCAAGATATGTGATGAAATACTGAATCTCACTAAAATACAAGTTTCCTTATGACTATCTCATCATCTGACTAATAAGAGAGGAATCTTTTATAGTATTTTATTAACATCTTCATTGCAGAAGCATTTGAATTTAAAAGCAGAACAATAAAGTTTAAAGGTGAGCTAAATTTCACAAAATTTACACCACGATGAGACTCATTGTGAATCACTGAATTTTGCAAATTAGTTTTTTACTTTGTCATAATTGAAAAACAATGATAAACAATTACTAAAAGAATGTAATGAGTTTATTTAGAGCTATAGTTTGATTTATGAAACACTCTTAAAAGTAGGAGGAATTTTTCAGTGATATATTTGATAAAATTTGAGATCATATTGAACCATAGTTTAACAAAGAAAATTTTATAAGGTAAAAATGTACAGTTTCAAAAAGAATATTTTTAATATACTATTACAACAACAAGCTCTAATATCCATTATCTTCAGTATTTTGCTAGTGAGAGGTTGGAGACAACTGATAGCACAAAATATATAGTTCACAACAAATTTTAAAAACCACAGTGGAATTATTTTACTAAAATTGTCTGATGAGCTTGGGACCATTACCTAAATGAAGAGCCAAAACAAATATATTATAAAGCAATATGTTGTTCCTTATCAAAAACTAAATCTTCAAAGTCTATATGATATGACTGCAAAGTTATCCTAAACAAGCATGGATGAACACCTAATGCCCTCATTCATTTGGAAAATTAAAGTATATACTTTCTTCCTCAGGCTGTAATCCTTACCTGAATGTGCAAATAAGAAAAAAATGTTTTGAAATCTTAAACACACCATTTATAAACTTTGAGTAAATCTCTGTGTTATGCTACACCATAGAGTATGGTAAAAAGAAATTCTACGACTGAAATTTGTCATAAAATGAGCTAGAACTATACCTTCAATCTACAATAAAGTGAATTTACAGCTTAGTTGATTGGAGGTAGCATTTCAACACCATTTTTCAGGCTTAAGAATTGCAAGAGCAGCAACCTTCTGAGTATTTTGATCACTAGCACACAAGCATGTAACATACTTTGTGTTCAAGGGGAACCTTCATCCAGGATGCAAAGCTGGTGCTGAATTATAATCACCTTCAAAAAGATTGCAAGCCTGTGGGTATTAAGCTTTGCACTCACCAAGCTCAACCAGAAAGATTTATGCAATCTGCTCTGGGACCTGACACTTATTCATACAGTAGATCTGATAAGTGCATTCAGAGACCTTGAAGTTTATTCTCATCAGAAGTTTTGCATTTAAGGACTCAACCAGTAGAAATTTTTAGTGCTGATCAAAAGCACTTCATTATGAGCTCAAGCAAAACCACTGTACAACCACACAACAAAGAAAAAAAAGGAATGGGGAAAGGGGAAAGGAAAGGGAAAGGGAAGTGGTACCTTATACTTCTAAGAATAAAAATGAATCTTTAAGGACTAGAAATAATCTCCAATGTTTAAGGCAGCAGTCAAGATTTTGCTGCCTTTGCTCTTGGTTATCTAGAGATAATTTGTCAGATACGTTTTCTTTCCAGTCTCAGCCTATATAGATGACATAAAACATCTGAATCAAAAGATAACAAATTGTATTTTTCT
Source organism: Acanthisitta chloris (assembly GCF_000695815.1). Taxonomy (NCBI): domain Eukaryota; kingdom Metazoa; phylum Chordata; class Aves; order Passeriformes; family Acanthisittidae; genus Acanthisitta; species Acanthisitta chloris. Next base: position 57,764 of record NW_008671187.1, read on the forward strand.
TAACTTTATGGCATCCATTGATCTACAGAAGTAAATAAGAACAAACTGGTCATGTCCTAACCAAATGAAGATGAACAATATCATGATTTAAAGAAAATAAACAAATTTACTGTGCATTTGCAGTTAATCAATCATCCAAATAATTAATGAAGACGTAGAACAGGATCTGATTCAGTATTGGCCCCTGGGGTACACCAGTAGTTACTGGCCTCCAACTAGACTTCATGCCACTGGGCTTGGCCAGGCAGCTATTTTTAAGTTCACTTCGCTATCCGCTCATCCAACCCACACTTCAATGATGTCTTTACGAAAATGAGATACGATGTTGAAAGACTTCCTGAAGTCCAAATACACAATACCCAATGCTCTCCCTCCATCCACCAAGCCAGACGCTTCAACATAGAAGGTTATAAGGCCGGTGACATATGTCTTCCCCTTGTCAATGAATGCTGACTTGCAATGACATCAACCACCTCCATCAGCTTTAATGGATCCATCCCATCATGGCCTATGAACGTCCAAATGGTATGTCCAGATTATTTAAGAATTCCCTGAGTTGATACCCTTCCACTGGGGTATGCTTTCCTTGCTCAGACTTACCCCCTGGTTTCCAGCAGGCATTTCTGAAGGCTAATTTTACTAGTAAAGACTCAGGCAAAGAAGGCATTCAGTACTTCAGCCTTCTCCGTGCTCTCTATCGCTGCCTCAGCCAGCAGCAGGCTTGTGTTTTCTCTCCTCTTCCTTTAACTGTTTATGTACCTATAGTAGCCCTTCTCGTGGCATTCGACATCCTTCAGCAGATTTGACTCCAGCATGAACAATATCTGTGATGTTTCAGGTTTCATAAATTTAAATATCACTATCTAGTCCAGAATTATAGATTTTTTTCCCCTTGTGGTCACATCAAACAAGATAAATTCTGTAGAATTTTAGACTGTTCTGATTCATCCAACTTACATAGCTGATCATATGTGCAAGTTCCCTTGTGTGCACTTTATAGACAGAAATGAAAAATCTGTACAAAAAGCAAAATAAATCTATTGCTAAGGGATAAAATGTATCATGTGAAGTTTTCACTGCTCTGAGCCATACACTCAGAATGCTGATTTATTTTAAGTGAAATCTTGAGTTTTTCCACTACCTCTTAGACCACATTTTTCCCAGAGCAAAAGTAATTTCTCACCCCTGTCTTCATGAAATCACATTGCTTTTTACAAGAGAAGAAAATCTGTGAGTAATATCCACTAATTTTAGAGATAGAGAATAAGATTTTATGGTAAATTCTTGCATAGTCTGCCAAGAGTGTAGGAATCCAAAACAACTACAAAATCTCAATCTTATATAACAATGCATGACAATAGCCATCAAGGTATCTCAATACTCTAATTCAGTCTTCAAGTTCAAATATTCATTACTTCCATCAAGTGTTTATTTTGAAAGATACATTTCCCCCTCTCTGATCTACAGTGCTTGTATTCTGTGCTTTATTGCTCTGATGTTTGGTGAAGAATGATAGATGTTATTGCAGCATGGAGAATGGTCATTTGAAAGAAAAACATCTTGATGAATAACCTCTTGAATTAGTCCTGTATACTATTACCTACAAATTTATACTACATATTTACATTTCTTCTTTGAAAAGTTTTCATCTTTAAAAAAATGTTGTTATAGTTTAATGAAGCAATTTAGCAGTTGCTCTGTCATGCCTCATTTTACATTGAAATCTGGCAACGTGGCTAGTTTTCTGTATTCTTTGCAGTTATTGTGGGATCCAAACCAACCATGTGGGTTTTTTTGTGGCAGTCAAAAAGACTGTTTTGCCACCATGGTAATGTATTGTATCCCAGTATCAATTACAAATACCATTTAAATACAAATTTATTTTTTTCTGCTGGAAGTTGAATGATTACAATGATAATCAATTATCACCTTTGCCATTATTCTTGACATGTGTCAGATGTATGATGTGACAATTCCTTACTATCAGCAATTCCTTGAAAATGAAAATACAGAACAGAAATCAACAGTCATTTGTCACTAAATCATGAAGAGATGCCTAAGTTTTTTTGAAACGGATGTCAAATTTACATATATCAGGTGTTTAAAGTAAGCTTTATATGCTGCAGTAACCCATAGAAGACACAGGGAGTAACTAATCCCAGAAATTTAGCTTATCATAATAAAAAAAATACTAGAACAAATACAAAGCCAAAGGAAGAACAGTGCTCCACAAAGAACTACTAAAATATCACACATAAAAATTCACGAATAAACAAAAAATCCTGAACACCAGGAGAACACAGGAAATAAAGGGGAAATAAAATTAACAACCAAAAAACAAAGGAAGAAGCTCCACCAAAAGACATAAAACATGAAAAAACCCCAAACCAAAACCTATCCAAACCCCAGTCTTAATTAATGTTAAGTTTAGTCATACCTTTGAATTAAATGCAAATTTGAGCTGTATGCATTTTTGCATTGCACATTGCATGTTTGTGCAAATATGTTCAAGGGCTGCATCTCTTAATTTCCAGAAAGAGACAGTGTTGCACAAAAGGAATAACATATTTTCTAACAGTCATTATTTATAGCTGATAACTTCTTTTCTTTGCTAAGTTAATTAAATAATCTTGTTTGTGACAATATCAATGTACATCTTGATTAGTGTATATTAAGGATGAAGGATTTACAGGCTAGATAAAAGTTGCCTTTTGCCAATCATAATTTTGAAGACAAGATCATTCATGGAGATAAGGAAAACAAGATTTGCAGTGACAAGAATCATTTTTATTTAGCTCAGTAAGACCATGGCTGTTGAACTAACTGAACAATGCCCAGTCATTAAAAATTGTTCCTGTTTTCCACCCTCCTCATTACCATGCTAGCATTGTGCCCCTCTGAAGGAAAGTGGTACTTACTAAAATGTCAGCAAAACTCAACCTGGATAATTTTCTGCCTTTTTTAAGTGTTCAGTGGATCAGAGAAGGATTATAGAAGTAACACAGCTAATTAAAGGGAAGAGAATTGAAGTATGGAAGCTGAGAAAGAAAAAATAAGTGAACGAGAGGAGGAAGAAAAGTGAGGAGAAAGATCTCTCCTCTTTTTGCTGAGAGAAAACCTGTAGCTGGGAAAAAGCACAGGCAAGTGCATCACCTGCACCATTCTTAAGTTCTGGCAAACACCTATTTATTTAAGTTCTGCAAATCAAATGATTATATTAAAAAAACATGGTTTTCAAACAAATCCACTATTGGAATAACCACATTTATACTAGTTGCAGGCCACTAAGCAAGTCTCCAGGAAAAGAAATATGTTGAATTAGGAGAGATACATAAAAAATCCATCCACAAAATGTAATGGAAGCTCATGTTGATAGGGCCAAAGAAAAATGTTCAAAATCAGTCACACCTTAGTGTGGCCGAATATAGCCTGAGGAACTTCAACAGTTGTTTGTATATGTGTTGAACATAAGACCCTTAGCCTATTTTTCTGAAAATAACTTTACTTTTGCTGCCTCATTGGTTTATGCCAGCCTGGAAGAGCTTATTTTTGGGGAAAGAGGGGAATTATTTTGAATTGAGAACAGATCACAGCCAAGAATGTAACAACTTGTCTTGGATTGCAACTTTAGATTCTCAAAAGCAACCACATGACATGACTATTTAGAAGGTCAAATTTTCTAAAATGCAATGCTATATCTTTAAAGCATCCAAGATGTGTCATTCTTGAGCCTCTGCAAGCCCTGCTTTTCTAAGATTTATATGGCACCTAGAAAGTGAATAGAAAGTTTTCAAGATCACTGTAGACAAAGTAATTTGTAAGAAACTGTGGACATGGAATCTTTTATAATAAGATTTTCTAAAAAAGGCAAAAAATCCAATAGAAATATAAGGATTACCTCAAGAGTTGCTGGATTGTGCCTTCTGTCACAATAAAATGAGTGACACTGTATTACTATAACAGACTTTAAGCAGAAGAATTACAACTTTAACATGTGTAATGCAAAATTAATTAAACAGGCCCAAAAGGTGAGGTGGCTTGGAAGCAAAGCTTACTAGAATTGCTACCTCCAGCTACAGCTCTTATACCACATGAAAAAGTTAAGACTTCTTTGATAAATCATATTTTGTTAAAACTTCAAAAATAAAGTTGCAGGATTGAGGCAGACTTTGAACTCTGTTTTGTAGAGAAGGACAGAGAGAGAGAGAGAGAGAGAGAAAGGAATTGGACACAGTATAAGTAATCTGGTTTAAGGGAAGACAGACCAAAGACAATGGAAAGAAGAAATGTGTATACTTTGGCACAGCTACTGTATAGAAAACATGGGTTTCTGTTTTGCCTTGCAACAGTCAATTGTTTTACAATTCTCTCTTGAGATAAAAGTTCCATGGGGAGTTGTGGAGAATGTAGTCTAATTTATTTTAATGATCAGAGCAGTCAATTAAGTGCCTGCACTTACAAGAGAAGGACTTTTTATGTCTGGTCATTTTCTTAATAAAGATTTCTCTTAACATTGGATGACTGCATTTGGGAAATGTGAGTAGCCATTATTCTCTTAATTACTAGGAAATTCCATATAAGTATTGCTATCATATGTCCTTCAAAATAAGAATCCTTCCTTTTGGTTCTTATGATTTTTAGAAAATCCCAGTGTTTTATCCCAGATTTTGCAAACTAAATAGTATACTCATGTTCTTCTTAAGTGACTACTAGCTCTAGTCTGTTGAAACAGGAAAATCTATTTGCGAAGAGAGAATAACAACAAAAGCAAAAATGTTAGTTTTCATCCCAAAAGCCTGGAATGGATCTATTTTAAAAGATTTGTTCCCTTTTTTTACAAGCTTTAATTGAATGACATCTTTGAGAATGGCAATGTGTTTTAAATTGCATTCAATACAATGTCAAAGAGAAAATAAAAAATATAGCATCTTTTGAGAAAATAGTGAAAAACAGCACTGTGGGGAATTTGAGACTGAATTTGTAAAACTGAGAAAGTGCTGTATATAATGATTAATTTCAATCAATAAGATGGCACTGATTTTGACAGGCAGTTACCTATCACCTACCATGGCAACTGAGCAGATTTACCCCCCAAAAACCTAGAGACTCTTTATGGTATGCTCTTGCAGGCATATGAGCTGCAGGATTTAAAGTAGGCAATCAAGAAAATCTGTGAGTCTTCAACAGCAACAGACTCCACGAGCATTAAACAACTAAGAGCAGCTTTCAGCTTATGGAAATCACATCTAGTCAAACTTATTTTTAGAAATTCTATTACTGATTGAGAGTTTACAATTTAGAGAGACACTTCTTGGGCATTTTCATGACGACTTGATTGCCTTTCTGAACAGTCTTTCCATTAGATCCTGATACTTGTTACTGTGCTGCTCTAAGAGGAATTTGTTCTTTAGTACAGTAGAGCAGATCCTTCTGTCTCATCAATCTCAGAAAACATATGCTAAAAGGTAAGGAATGTGTAGGTGTTCCCTTTATCCTCTTCCCCATGCCCTTTGATCACCCACTTTTTATGGTGATGCCTTGTCACATCATGTCTCTTCTTCCTCCAACAGCTCTCAACATAAGGTGTGTATGTCTTGATGTTTGCTCTGCTTTATTTTCTCTTATTCCTATTAATGCACTCCAGTCTTACTGTTTCATCTGTATCTTTATAGTTTGAGTAAATTTAGTAGCTGGATATATAAGTAAATATGTTAGTGAAATACAGACTAGAATTATCAAGATATCTTTTGGTTCTCTTACTACCTGTTTTTGTGTTTCTTCATAAAGATACCCTGCTTTTTGTCGTTCTATATATTTTGTTTTGTCAAATCCCTTAGTGTGATGTGACGCCAGTACAATACATTTGGGTGAGAAAATGAGAAATCAAAAGCAAGATTGATCTAACATTATAATACTGATGTCAAAGCACTAGCATCTGCAATGCCAAAAATGTAAGACTAACTTATAAACACTTATTCATGCATTTAAACTAATGATACAATCAAATGCCTTTGAAATTATATTATGATTTGCAATTTGGATATCTAGCTCATTCAGTGAATAGACTACAGAATTCTCTGTTCTATATATAAAATATATCATCTATATATAGAAAAGCCAATAAAATATTTTATCTTTACCGAGCATTTATTAGTCATCCCCTGATTGAAACAGGTTGGAATAGACAACTTGTGGTTAAAAAATTTGCAGCTGTCATATATGACAAGGAAATGGAACTAACTGGAGACATTAACTGTAATACTATCCACTCTACCTATAATTAAAAACTTAACAGTAACACAGGTAAGAATGTGTGCAACAGAGTCTCACCCTTATGAGTCTTAAAAACAATCCCCCTTACAATGAAAATGGAAACATATGAGAACTTAACTAATTTTAGGCTGCATAATTAAATATTCCTCCTTTCTAAATGGTATAAAAAACTTTACTTTGCACACCTCCTTGGTCTCAGTTGCAAAACACATTGCTCCAATGACAGGGGTGTAGTTCTATCAAATTAAAGAGATGTATATGTATTTGTTTGATGGGGGTGGAGTGTGATAGTTCATGTGATGAATACATCTGAAAATACATATGCAAATGCCTTGGGTCAGTATGGAAAAAGATGTGAGGTCTACATTTTCTTTAGTAAATTGTCAAGTCCAAATAACTTGGTAATTTCCAGCTGACATAAATGTAGATTATTTAACTAAAATATACAACATTGAAAAGCTTCTTACTTCTGTAGGGAAGCAGTCTGTTTTAAACTATATATAACATAATTAATATACTTAAAATATAGAATAGTTCTTTCAAATTTCCTTAAATATTCTTCTATATACACCAAATTGGATGGAAAAGTAACAAAAATTTTAAACCTAAACATGCCTATTACAAATGCATTCAGACTCCATCAAAGAAAAAATTAGACTTTGGAAAATGGATTTTATTCATTAGTGAAACTCTATTCATTTAAATTTACTCTGCAAAGCAATAAGAAATCAGCAAGTTGATTTTTCTTAATGAGATATTTAACTGAACTAAAATATTGCATATTACTGTTACATATTGCACCACTGAAGTAGGATGCAATTTAAATATAATACAATGATTTATGTTTTGGAGTTTTTGGGGGGTTTGATTTGCTTTATTTATTTTATTTTTTCTTTATTTCAGCATTCCTTATGTGCAGCATTATTCAACTATATGAACAGTAACCTAATTAATTTTTAATTGGTCAGATTCTGGGTTATCATACAATTTTAACTGCCAGAAGTCAATGGGATACTCAGGGTATTACTATGCAGAAGCGAATTTGTTGCATATTTGGTCATAATTATTATAGTTGTTTACAGGCAAATATACTACTAATAAATAAAAATATAGAAAGATGACTGCTTTCAGTTAAATATGCTCATGCAAAATTTAATTTTTTTATTAAAAAACTTAACAGAACAGAAATTCATGATAGCAATTTTGTCAGGTCTCTTGAACATTGCTAAGAAATGTATTTTATTTCATATGCACAAACAGTAACTTGTTATGGTAGCATCAGTGATGTACTTCCTACTCATAAATCAGGCAAAATCTCTTTAAGGACTTTATTATGTGGTATTACTGTCTGTGCTGCCAGACCAACTTGAAGTGGCAAAGAAATTAAAATTAGAAAAGAAACAGAGATAACCAAAGAATATTTACATAAGGCCACATCCTTTAACAAAAGCCAACTATTGTATCAAATAAGGTACAAAAGGTTGTATTCCAAAAGATATGGAAGGGGACTAGGCTGCATTCAGGAAGACAAAGAGTGAGGGGAACACAATGACAGCTAAGACAAAATAGGGAAAGTAACTCACTAAACAGAAGAAAGATTTCTGAAAGACACCTTTTGTTTCAGTCTCAACTGAAAATCATAATGGAAAATTGAATCTAATAATGGTAGAAAATGAGGAAAGCAGTAAAGAGAAAACCTTGGAAAGGACAGTACATTAAAGAATATTTTGACAACTAAACTATATTAAAAATAGCAGTTGAATAAATTCAACCTGTTGTGCTAAAAAGGATCAGCTTTAGCAGTATCCAAATGTTTAGCATTGACATGAAGTATCAGAAGAGAAAATGGCAAATAAAGGTATGCACTTCTGGCAAAATAAAACAAATATAACTTGGAAATAGTGGATCTACTTTCAACTCTTAGGAAATTGCTGGAATAAGTTAAAACTTTTTAAGATTAACATTGACAAAAATGAGAATATTAATTTATAAAGCAAAAGAAAGTAAATTACCTTCTCGAGAAAATTTTTTGAAAAATCAGCTTAGAAAGGGATAAAATTCGACCTTGGTAATGCATATAAGACAATCTTCCCCATGGCATTACACAAGATCAAAATCAGAATCATGTGGCTTAGTGATGTCATCTTGAAGATCTGTTACAGAAATATGAATGTAAGAAAGGATGATCTGAACACATAGTAGACTAAAATACACACAGTGGTGATTAAACACTTGGTTTCTAGCTAAAAAAATCAAAAGTTCATTAAGCTCCTGTTGCACAGCTCTGTGCCCACTGAGATTACTCTTTGCTATCAGACTGTTTGGTTCTTTCCAAGCAAAAGGCATGCACGCTGCAACTAAATTCCTCTATCATTTCAAGCAGAAAGTGATCACAGCTTCTTAGAAGAAAATAAAGACCAATGCTGAGGGAAAGGGATGAAAAGCAACAAAACCCCCTGTATAAGGAAGCATACTCCTGTCACAATCATAACTGATAGATATGTGGATCATTTAACAAATACATTTTTTAGCACTAACACATATCCCCGGACCTCACCCATCGATGTTAAGATCACTTGTGTGCCAGAATCCTTGACCCTCTCTCCCAGGGTCTGTAGTCTTTCCTAATGTCTTTTAGTCTTCTGTTGGCTGTGTCACTAGCTCCTGCATGGAATACTAATAGCCGGTAGTAGTCAGTGGGTCTGACAAGGCTCAGCAGCCTCTCCGTAACATCCCCGATTCGTACTCCCAGGAGACAGCACACTTCCCTCAAGAGCAGGTCAGGCTGACAAATGAGTGCTTCTGTGCCTGTCAAGGTTGAGTCTCCCACTACTATCACTCGCCTCCTTTTCCTGGTCGGGGTAGTTTTAATTTTCTTTGTCTGTGGGGCAGGTTGTGCTCCCACAGTGGATTTCAGGTTTTTTTATGTATGCCAGTTATTGTCTCATTTGTTTGTAGAGCTAGAAACCAATCTGTGTGGGCACCTCCAGTTGGATTGGGACATCAGGATTAGGAGCTGAACTCTTCCTTTTGTTGGTCCCTTTTCTTTTCCCTTTACCATTCTTCTTTTTTACTACTTCCCAGGTCCCAGTAGTGACCTCCTTGCTCTCAATATGTGCCCTTGTATGTGCTTCTGACCACTCCCTGGTAGTCTGGCTTTCCTCTGCCACAGGAGATTGTAACAATCTGTCCTGTTCCTTCTCAGCCTCCCTGATGTCTCTTAGTCTCCTGACTGTCTCCTGCAGCTCCACTACCTGTTTTTGTAAATGTTCAACCAGGGCACACCTGTTGCAGCTACATAGGTTGTCCTTTTCCTGCTCCCTGATACTCCTTATCATCCTCATTTCTTCCTTCATCTCTGCTACTATGCTAAGTAGATCCCTTACCTGTTCATTTTATACATGTAGCCTCCCTGCTATCCGTAGGTATCTTTTCTGGGCTTAGGCATACACTACAGCCAGAGGCCTGGATGGCTGCGTGCTGGTGACTGAGGTCTGTCTGGATCCCTGCATTGCTTTAGGCAGTTGCTCTGGAGCTAGTGGAAACCATCGTTAGACCTTTTCCAGTTAGGTGGTCAGAGACAGGCTTCAGAAACTGGCTTCTCTGGGGGTAAGACTGGCTTCTGCAGCTCTATGTTCTGCCTGAGCGAACTGCCTTGTGAACTGCTGCACCTTCTCTCTGCCATGTCTCCTCCTATTTGCCCGTCCTGGTTGCTCTGGTGGCTCACGGTCCCAGAATCCATTTAAATCTCCTCCTCAAATCTGGGCACCAACCCCTGCTGGCCTGATTGGCTGCTGACAACTTTTGGGTTCGGACAGGTCTTGGGACTGCTGCTGGAGTGTCCCGGAGATCTATAACCCCCTTGTGCAGTCAAATCCGAACTGATTTCAGTCTGCACTTACTCAATCGCTGCTGCTGCTGCTGCTGGCACCAAGTGGGTATGATATATTAAGCTTTGGCAAAATGAAGATGCTTAGGTACCTCAAGTACTGAAATGTATGCATTTTAGTACAAACCTACAGTAGTTAAATTGTCTTCAGAGATTCTGTGAATACACAAAAGTGCCAAATTGTTACTGAATGGTAATCTCTGGTGTGTGTTTGTTTATACTTACCCAGAACAGACCCTGACCTGAAAATGTCACTAGTTAATATCCTGACAACTGCAGAACTTAAGTCATTCTTTAAAGACTTGAAACTATTGAACTGGTCACAACAGAAAATATGAATAATATGATGGTCAGTCTTAAGGTGTGCCACAAAGGTGCTAAACAGTGCTTCCATGTGTTCACCTCCACATCCCTTCCTCACATCATCTATAAATAGCCTAGTGTAATACTCACAATATAATCTGGATGTTTAATTAGAGCCTAAAAGTTAAAATTCAAATCTGCTTTTCCCTAATTCTGTCCCTACCATCAAAAAGCTATCTACAAGTTGGGGAATGGAATGATGGATGGGGCCAGAATGTAAAGTCATGCACAGGAGAAAACATGAGGCTGTATGTTAGGAGTTAGGATTGACTTCTGCAGAACGGAGGAAGAAGAACCTAAAATTCAGGCTCTGTGTTTTAGGTTCTTAAATCCTTGGTTGTATCTGATACTTTTCATTATGTCATTGAGTCCAGTTAATGGTAAAAAAATATTAAATTTACAGCATCCATCATTAAGAAACTGTTGCAACTTTTGGATTTGTTAGTAGCATCAGACAGCAACGTAAGCTTTTTATGTGTTACCTTCAACTTTCACTGTCTTGATTTGGCAACAGCCTTGTTCTGCATCTAAATCACAAGAGTTCAATTATAATTAAAAGATCAATGATGGGAAGCCAGTATGTGGATTACATAATACTCAGCACAGGGCCATGTCTATACCATAAAGAAAGCAGCATTGTATTTTGAAATATATACATTTAGAAATTATGTGCATTGGAAAAGTGACCTAAGCACCTAAGGAGGCATGACATGACAAATGCAGCAAGGTGCTCTCCACAGACTAAAGTCCTCTCTGGATGATGTTACTTCTCTCTCATAAATTATCAAGGAATGTTTTTATAGAAAAACTAGGCAACCTCAATAGAGGACAAAAGACAAAACAGTAATACAAAAGCAAGGAGACTTCATTTTCTCTACACAGTAGTCTCTTATGAGTGTTTCCAGTCCTTAGTCTCTCAGTGTATTTATTTACCAGGAGCATCTAATTTTTCCTAGCAGTAAGCAGTACAATTTAAAGAAAATATCCATACCTTTCTATTCTTTTCATGTTTTCTCATCAAGACTCCCAAAAATATTTGTCTATCAGTAAATTTAATGTTTAATTTATTATGTAATTTGTTGTGCATCAAATGTCATCCCTGCTTACATAAAGTGGAGGAAAACAGCTGAATACAATTTGAATACTACTGACTAAATTTGTTTTGAAAAAAAAAAGTTCTACATTAAATTCTGAAGTAATGGGATATTCTTAGAGGGATTTCAATTCCTTAAAATACTATTTTCCCAGCATGTGACATTAGGTGAAGCTGAATCTGTGGACTGGAATCTGTCAATTTTAATGTAATGAGGAGCAAATTCTGGTCCATCTGCTTTCATTTGTCATGTATCTTGGATGATAAAGGCTGTCCCACTGTAGTTGCTATCTATTGCTTTCTGGCAAAAATTTAATTTCAGTTATTAACTGTTATGGATTCTAGAAAAAACCTGAATTGGGATCTTCTCAGTGACTGAAACAAAAGCATTTCTGATTCAGGAAATTGAGAAACAGTGGAAGATGGAAAAGCTTTATATGGTGAGCGTTTTGGTAGTAAAGCTAGATCTCAAGAAAAACTGGGGTGCCAGAATTGTGATATTAACAAGTACTCAGGCTTTGTTTGGTAGCAGAAAAGGAAAACAAAACACCATTACAAGTGACCATAGCTTACTGACCATAAAGGGATTATTTTGAAATGCAATTTATTATTTTCTGTGTCAATCATAAATTCACACCTACAGCTATTTTTGTGTCTTTGGAATGGAAATACTTTGACAGTTCCTGCATAAAACCACTTGATTCCAGATACATATAAATATAATAAGCTAATAACTAGGAAATGGAAATAAGAGATACAGTAATGTGGAATTAGATTGTATTTGCAGACAGAAAAGCTCAAATAGTTCAGTGAAACATCATTTTACATAACCACATTTTATAATCGTTTCTTATTTTGCAAGTCTCCAGTTGTGGCAATGCGCAGGGTAACAGACACCTCCAGCTGTTTCTTTTGTAGTGAATTTTAATTTGAGTAATAAGCATTCCTCCCTACCATATAATGCAACACGAACACACTTGAGAACCCTTCATTTCCCTTCTGAGGCTCTTCTTGCCCTTTCTCTGCTCTTCCTGATATATAAATTCTGTGACACCAATTCTTGCGCTTGAAATGCAGACCTGGAGTGAGTGTTCTTCACACTTCTCCTCAGCCCTTTCCTTCTTCCAAGCATTTTTGTGAGGTTACCTCATAATGGGTAATTCATATTCAATGTCCCTTTCAGTCAGTTTCAGTGACAAAAATAATCACCACTGCAAGGACTGGTTTTTACTTTCTGAAAATGTAAATGTGGTCATTAGCTTAGTATAAAAAATAAACTGAGGCAGACAGCAGAAGGGGGAAACGTCACTGTCCTGCTGTTTGCCAGAGTGCATAATAAAGCTAAGGTTCCTATTCTTATGCTTCCATGTAATGAGAAAAGACAAAAGATTAGAATTCTTGGAGGACTGTTTGTTGTGGATATTTTTTCCCTCTTAGGTGGAGAAAGAAATTGTTTGGCACTGAAAGCCTAAAAAGTGGACCTTACGAAACAACCAGAGTAAAGCCTAAATGTAGGCCACATGGCAAACTTGATATTGATCTTGCTTATGCTGGGATATGTGTAGTGTTGTTAAATTGCATATAAACTCTTGCTAATAGGTTTGCTCCTTCTATGATTTCATCTTTACAGACAACAACTGTTTAAAGCAACACCGTGAAAATAAGTTCTTGATTAGTTTTTTGGTTTTTCGGAGCAACTTTAACACATGGCTTATCAAACTAGAATAAAATTCTTAGTATAAACAACTTTTATAAATGTCATTGAAATGTCTTAGATAAATAAAGTTGTACTGTAGACTTCAGTGATTTCAAAAAGATCCAGTCATTCCAAGGCCATCTTCTCACTACGACATGATGCATGATATTTCTGAAGCAGCAGAAAAAAAAGGAAAGTATTGCCTGAGGAAGTAAAACTGAGTCACTTTTCACACAGGTATGCTATTTCATGACTGTCAGGTGGAAACTCTTCAGGATTAATGCTTTATAATTCTCATATGGCTGATGCTTTAGAACTTCAAAGTGTAGTAGAACATTTCAAATTTTCTTCAGCCCATGAGGAAAAACCTTTTCATTGAAAGTTGCTGTCAACTGAAATCTTGAATTTAATGCCGTACAACTGTTATACATTTTATGAACCTTAAAATTATGCACAACGTGTACAGTTATCCTGGTAATGTGAGTTTGTTTCAGCATAAAAAATGTCTCGTCTTAGAGATGAAAATTACAAAACGTTATTCCTGTTATCTTTTAGGATTTAATTATAAAGCTTTTCTAAACTATTCTTCATTTAAAAACAGTACTTACTTATGTATAACTATGTTTTCTTTCACCAATAAACAGAAATATTTCATTGATTGAAAGGATAAGTAATCAGAGAGTATTATGAAGAAAATTACATGAAAATCAATATATGGTTTCTGAGGAAGGACTTTAGCAGTTTAAATTTGAATTATAATAGTGGCAAGTCATGAATATAGAATTTGCCTCTGTAAAAAATAATCTGTTTGCTATAAAACCATCCCTAGTTATCTAATACTTCAAGATACAGTGTATTAGCCCCCTCTCTGAATCTGTATGAAGCTGGCCCCCTTTGGCAACTAAAAGAGCTCTTTGAACCATAGAACAGATGTAATGAAAATTGGTTCCATTAAATGCAGCTGGCAAATTACAAACTGAAAAATTAATGCACCATACCAAGACTCTGGGGGCTAGAATGCATCAAGGTGTGGTTGCCGGATGCTAACAGTTTTTCTTGCTCCCCTTTAACTTAAAAATAAAAAGTACAGTAGCTTATAAATGTGCACTAAACCAGGAACTGAAACTGTAATTACAAGACAAACACTAAACTCAAGCCAATAACAACAATAAGATTGAAAGTAACCTTCACTGCTACACTCTAAATGTGCATGACACAGCATGCAAAATACTAAAGACATGTGATCTTACATTGGCAAATTAATAGAAGAAAAATTGATGAAGGGCTAGTAAATTCAAACACAACTTCTAGCTCAAAATTTTCCCTAAGCCATAGATTTCTGGAAGCTGTGAAAAGTAGTTCTATCGTTTTCCTCTTTTTCTAACTATCCATGGCTGAGAGCAATTAGAACAACAGGTTTGCTCAATAGATTCCATGACAAAACTATCCTGTCTTTGTTCAAAAGCTGAATGAGCATAAAGGAAAGGGTGAGTATTCTGAGTTATGCTGCTTTTGCAAAACACATGAAAGAAATACCCCATTTTAAAACAGAAACCCATGCAGGCATCCCAATCATTTCTTCCTTTCTGTGTGAATATGTTCAAGGAGACTTATGCATCATCCTGAGAAGCCAGTGGTACACAAGTTGCAACAGACTGAACTATTGAAAGAAAAAATACCATAATATATGTACATATCATACACATATGGCAGTAAAAATGTTAAGAATTGGTTCTGTTGTAATCTGAAGCACCTGTCAGTCTACAAGCACTGGTATTTCCTGATGATTCAAGCCTACTCTAGAATTATTGCTGAATTTCAAGGCTGTTTTTAATGAAGTAAAGTTTAAATATTTTTAAATACTACCTTTCAGCAGTCGGCGCATCTGCATGTCCCTGTTTTACAGATACTACATTATTGTGTACCATAAGGCATAAAAATGCCTCCAAAAGTAGAGGTTAGTATAAAAGAAGGCTGATGGAACAATGTTCCTAGGTGACTTTCAAAAATTAGTACATGAAAACCTGTCTGTAAAAACAATGACGTTAGGTGTAATCAGACTGAAACACTCTTTGCTTAGAGGAGAACTGAGAGTGCTCATAGTTTGTGGACTTCTGTAGTCCACTCAACTTCCCTGATTTCTTGGTGAATTTTGTTCTTTACTGTGCATGTGAACACAACTACTTATTTGCTAGTGCTCATAAACTGGTATTTCTATTTCAATGAATTTTTATTCTATCATAAGCTCTACTGCTCGTTTACTTGTTGATTTTGGCCTTTTCACATAAAGCATGCTACATCTTACCTGACTCAGATATTGTATCTGCCATGCTGCCTTGGAATAACCTAGCCTCAGAGGATTGCAATGCAAATACTTTTTGTAAATCATCCACCTGTATTTTTATTTGTTCCTTTTCTTGATTCCTAACACAAATGTTTATGGCTTTTCTAACTCTGCCTTTATTACCTGAAATACACCATTTTTTAAGGCTGTCTCATGTTTTGCTTCCACAGTTCCCAAAGCCTTTTAAATGTCAATATATATCTCATGTTGCCAATGGCCATCTGATCAAACAGTCTGAATTCACTGCCTTGCTTAATGGTGAAGCTAATGTCTTTAAATGATGAATTTTTGGAGCATAATACTTCATAATATGCTAACCATTTCCCCCCGGAGGCCATCATATCCAGTTTCAGTCGTAATGAATTACAGGTATTAATCACACTTAGATACTTCATCAGGCATCTTTGCTGAAGTACAGACAAGTAAGAAATACATGGGTCAGTAGACAGAGACAATTAAAAGCTACAAGCATTCAGTTTAGTGTGAAGTTGTTAAGTCACAGTTAACCCGTTAACCTCTTGTTAAGTCACAGTTACATGAAGTACAAAAGGTGAAACTAGCTTGGCAAAGTAACTTCTGTATCTTCTAAAGCAGACTAAGAAGGCTGCTTTCTGAATTAATTAGAAATGAACATGCGCTTTAGCAAGGGAAAGGGGGAATGAGCAAAATGGATTCAAGCTGACTGTAGGCCTGAAGAATTTCTTGAGCAGTTATATTCCAAGCAAGAGAGCCCCTACCTCTCAGACTGTAACCTGAGACAAAAAGTGTGCACTCAGACTAAATCCCTGGCAACTGAATCAGAAAAGCATGTGCAGTAAGCTTCTCCACAGACAGAGGTCTCTCAGATTTACTCTTCGGGCAACTAGATTAATTGTAGTTTTATCTATCTATCTATCTGTCTTTCACAAACATTTTAATTTCATTATTCATTTGGATCACTGCAAATGAATATGCCATGCACTTTGGATGAATATTAATTTGAAGATAATGGCACTTACCCAAGGGTATCATAAACCAGAGATATGTATCCAAGAGTATCATAAACCAGAGATATGGCACCTTTTAACACCAGCCTGGATCCCAACTATTTATCCCAGGCTTTTCAGTTAACATGGAAGTAGCATAAACTTGTTTGTGATATGTGCACAAGGAAGGATATAGCCTTAATCTAACTGAACAATTCTAAGCAAAGAGTAGTGAGTAAAGAGTATTCATTCATATAAATGAAGTAAACATTTGTAAAAATTAAAACTTCAATAGAAGGTGCCAACTTTTCCTTTACTGCCTTGTGCTGACTATCAAGATCACAGAATGGTTGAGTTTGGAAGGGACCTCTCAAGGTCATCTTGCCCAAGACCCCCACCCAAGCAGGGTTAATCACAAAGACAAAACAAGGCATGACAGCCCAGTGCACATAGAGAGAGACCACAGAAATCATTGAAATAAACTGTGATTTGAGAAGGAGGATGCATGGAACAGAATGTGTTTCATAAATAGTATTGAAATAGTGTTTCAGCAGACATGATCAAAAGAACAGCTTCTGTTACATAACAATCTACGCTGTATTAAGTAACGAAATCCAAACTCCTTTCTTCAGTCCAAACAGTGTTGATAACATGGAATACGTAGTAAATGAAATTTCCTGAAAGTGCTACCTGGAGTTTCTTATTTGGAAAAGGTAAGGAAATTAAAATGTACTTAATTAATTAAAAGTGAATGAGCGTTCAAAAGTGTCCAAGAAAAAGCTGCATTTGTTGGAAAGCATAAGCTCACTCTAGATTTGCAGTGTAGCAGCTTTTTTCTCCGAACTTTTCAGACTTCTAGAGAAAATCCAGCAAAATGGTAACTTCCGTTCATGCTGCTGAATAATAATATTAATAA
>NW_008671188.1:0-1191 GCF_000695815.1 Acanthisitta chloris
GGAATGTGTATTACTACTCCACTGGACAATAACCTTTTGTCCGCTCCGCTGGATTGCAACCATTTACTTAGTCTTTCTGCTGCTCCGGCTACTCCTTGGAACCTATTTCCAAATGGCACACATGTCTGAGTCCAATTATTAGACTGGTTTCCCACCCTCTGTGATCCTAATAAATCTAGTTCTTGAGGATCCCAGGGTAAAGTTACATTAAGATTACGTATCAAATGAGCTGCACACTGAGACATATGAACAAAGGAAGAACAATTACTGTCCTTGACATAGCCACGAAAATCCTCAGTATTCAAAGTCGGCACTCCTACCAGACAGGTTCTAAATGGTTCTGTTGCTGTCTATAGGCCAAGGCAGAAGTCAGTCTGTCCTGTTCTATTTGCCCACATTACCCACAAGTTCTTGCAGGGATTCACCGGCAGTGCAGTGATCACTGGTAGTACTAGTAGGCTGATCACCGTTAGGGACCATGGCAGCCTTTGTCCATCTTGCCAGAGCCCACTGCGGACCTGTAGGAGTAAGCACACACACATATCCTCTACCTACATATTGTACTCTGGCTGGGCCTACCCAAAGGCCCGTCTTGGGGTCCTTATACATAGCAAAGAAAGGTTTCGGCTCAGCTGGAGCCTGACGTTCTCCATGCATCTGGGCAGGTGGAGTCTCGTGATTGGCACAGATACACAAGTGGTCCATGACAAAGAGGGCTTTTGCTAGTTTTTCCTGCAGGTCCCTCACTCCTGTATATTTTCCTAAGTGTTGCTTTAATGTCTGATTAGTACACTCCACCACAGCCTGGCCTGTTGGTGAGTGGGGAATTCCCGTTATATGTCGAACCCCCCATTGCTGACAGAACTTTCTTATCCTTTCACTTATATAAGCTGGTCCATTGTCAGTTTTTAACTGCTCTGGCACCCCCATGACTGCAAAGCACATTGTCAAGTGTCTTTGAACGTGTAGGGCCTTTTCCCCAGGCTGTGCAGTGGCCCACACGAATCTACTCTAAGTGTCTATTGTAACATGCACCCATTTCAGTCTTCCCAATTCTGGAACATGTGTAACATCCATTTGCCATAGTTCATTTGGTCCTAGGCCCCTCGGGTTGACTCCTACACCCAACGCTGGTCCATGCTGGCTACAGCTGGGGCAGGCCCGAACTATTCCTCTGGCGTCATTCATGGA
>NW_008671189.1:0-233 GCF_000695815.1 Acanthisitta chloris
AGTGTCTCACTACCCTCACAGGGAGGAGTTCTGCCTAATATCTCATCCAGATTTCCCTTTTTCCAATTCTTCCCCTTCCTTCCTGTCCCGTTCCTGCAGTTCCTAACCCAGAGTTCCTCTGCAGCTTCCCTGGAGTCCCTGCAGGCACCAGAATGTTGCTCTATGCTCCATGTGCTCGTTCTGGGGAGATCTGCAGGAGGAGGCAGAGTCAGGCTCTGGCTGCTTCCCCGGCT
>NW_008671190.1:0-228 GCF_000695815.1 Acanthisitta chloris
ATTGTAATTCTGACTTTTTCTCAGCATCGTGCCCCACGTTGTGTGCCAGAATTTGTGCTGGTTTGAAAAGCATACCGGTGAGAGACTCTGAGTCAGAAGTACAATTTAATATGAACAACACAACAAAACAACACAAATGCAACAGTACAAAAAAATATAACCTGACAGAGTCAGAAAGTAACCTGACACCCTGTCAGTCAGGGGGTTGGTGGTCATCCGATTAAACGG
>NW_008671190.1:1286-2049 GCF_000695815.1 Acanthisitta chloris
TGCTCAGGCCCTGCTAGCAAGGCTGGATTGCTCACATGTCCCTTAGCAATCAGAAATTCTCCCACAGAGGGCTCTAAACAAGTCTTCTATAGAAAAACCTACTCTGCCACAAGAATCTCAGCAATTTGGAATACAGAAATGAGATCTCTATACTATCCTGATCTTGTTTTTATGAAAAACTGTTCACAACTGGACCACTGGATCATAGTGCTTGGACAAAAAGGAAATGGAAGCTTTCTTTGTTCCACTGTCTGTCAATTTTTTCAGTTATAAACCCTCTAATATATTGATAAATATACATATTCAATACATATTTCATTAAAATATAAGCATTTATATACACATACAGACATTCACATACCTTTTAACACTGTACCACTAAAGTTATATTTTGCAAGTGGTAAAGCCTGCAATTGCCTATTCCTCTGCACCTTTCTTTTTCACAGTACAGATTTCTGTCTTAAGTTTCTGTTGGGGTCCTTGCAAGGGACAGACCACAGCACACCATTATGATGCTCTGATAGCCAACTTTATTTAGGGCACCTAACAGTATTTACAGTAAAATGTCTCCCGTACATGCAGCTACACGCTGATCACACAACTTTGGATTGGTTGCTCAACTTGTCAGTGCATACAATTCTTACTTATGATAGGTTACAAGTTTAAGCTGCATCCCTCTCTCACATCCTGGGAAACTGATAGCAAGAGCTACACAGTGTCTATGAGAACCTAAACAACAGCACTATTCTTAGCTTGTTAGCAA
>NW_008671190.1:2148-4279 GCF_000695815.1 Acanthisitta chloris
CGCATGAAGATAGAAACAAGGTCAGCGCGACCTGTTTTGTGTGTCTTGTTTTTAATTGCTTAAGCATTCCTTTAACTGTTGGTCAAGTTACAGCTCCTCTGCTAGCCAGGCCACAACAAGTTTCATAACTTTTTTCATCCAAGCAATTTCTAGTCATTCTAATTCAAATATTCCACCCTATATCTTGTGATTTCAGCCCTGCATATATCTCTGCATAAGCTCCTGTTAGGCAGCCTGATTCAGCAGCAATTTCATCAGAAGTTCCAGATTACTTTTCCAGTTGAATTTTGCATATCAAATCTTCGGTGCATACATCACTTAAAAAGGATTACAACACACTTCATGAGAAGTCACGCTTACCAAGTATAAAAAAAAAAATAATTAAGGTTTCTCGTTTTCTAGGAAAAAAAAAATCCACAGTGATATTATGCAAGACTTTCCCTCAGCAGTTTCCTAATAATAATCGGATACTTCCTGGTGACTTTGTGAACCATTACATAACATCTATTTACATTACTACTAGCTCACAGGATCAGATTCATAGTCTATACTTAAAAAAACCTCAGTGGGCTATAAAACAAGATTGCATCTCTATAAGACGTCTATCGGATTTGTTTCAAAATGATATTATAATAAATTCAGATTAGATCCTTTAGGGCATTTTGAACTTTATCTGTTTCTTTATCCATAACTGGAAGGAAAATAAATGGAGTGATAAAGTGCAAATTGTGGCAGAGAAAGGCAGAAAAGCTTTAGTGAAACATTCAAAAGATTATTTTTTTAAATAGAAGAAATTCTCCATCTCTGTTCCTTTCAGATTACAGAAGAATAGCCAAGAATTTCCCACCTGAAAACATACACTGGAAAGCAAAACTTTAATTTGGAATTAAATAGTACAGCTACTCTATTTGTTCAATGTTCAATGCATCTAGAAATTATCACAGTCAAAAATGGGAAGCTAGCATTCAGAAAAAGAAAACTTTGACCTTCATTTCATCTGTATGAAAGGAGATCTTCAAAATATGGTGAGAAGAAGAAAGCACCAATTAACATGTAGTGTCATCAATCCTACTAGTTTACTTTAACGTCCAAGACGCATATCTCAGCTGCTACCACAGGACCACAGGACTCTAGTTGAAACACAAGGAAAACTCTAAACCTTTTTTGTACATTCTCTGTAAGCCACCAAAACTAAGCAAACACAGACTTTGTTTGTTTGTTTGTAGCAGATATAAGTAAGATTTCTTAGAGGCAACCTTCCAGTTTCTGTGCCCACAAGAGAGCAGGGCGGGTGTAGCAGAAGGTTAAAGCTTTCCTACACATTAAGTACAGAACATGTTAACAAAAGCCACTTGTATTTCCTGAAAAGGTAATTTAATACTTAGTGCTCTCTTCGTAAAAGCCCTTGATAGGAGTAGTTTTTTTTTTTAAATCAGTATAAGGAATTGTGGTGGTTTGGGAATAGTATTCCCCAGTTTAGTGTTTCCCACTGAAAACACCCCGTACCACGAGCCGCTTGCTCACTCCCCACACCCTCTCCCCAACCCCACCTCCTCTCCCCAACGTGAGATGATGAGGAGAGTTGGGGCACAAAAGCGTAAAAGCCCTTGATAGGAGTAGTTTTTTTTTTTAAATCAGTATAAGGAATTGTGGTGGTTTGGGAATAGTATTCCCCAGTTTAGTGTTTCCCGCTGAAAACCCCCCGTACCACGAGCCGCTGGCTCACTCCCCACCCACCCCCTCTCCCCAACCCCACCTCCTCTCCCCAACGTGAGATGATGAGGAGAGTTGGGGCACAAAAGGTGAAGATCCCGGGCTGATATAAGAACAATTTACTAGGAACAACAGTGAAGTAAGAACATGAGCAGTAACAACAATGCTAATAACAGAACGTACAAGGCAGGTGAACGACTCACCACGCAGACCAGGCGCTGCCTGTCCACACCCTCTTGCACCCTGAATCTGAAACAAAGGATCCACAAACCCCTTCCCCTCTGTCCATTCTGCATGACATGAGGTGGTATAGAATAGTCCCAGGGTCCTAGCTGTCCCTCCTGGCTGCTGCAAAAGTTAATCCTGTCCTGGTCAGAACATTATTCACCCATTATTCTATACCATCTATGTCATGCCC
>NW_008671191.1:0-4933 GCF_000695815.1 Acanthisitta chloris
AGAGCTCTGAGCTGCGCCCGCAGACCTCGGTCCGTGTCAGGGGATCCCTCCCCGGAGCGTGAGCTTTGACCCGGCGGTGAAAGTGCGAGGAACACGGAGTGAGCTGTCGGGCGCGTAAGCTGTTCCCAGCCCGCCCGAAGGATCGGTAGCGCAACTCAAACGTGATTTTTCCGTAGCAGATGTTGGAAGTGACTGTGTTGGCAGTAAAAGGCGCGGATTCACGTCTTGTGTAATCGTGGGTCGGTCATGCACATCGTGCTTGATGTCTGCTGACTCAGCCCAGCGTAGCTCAGACTGGAAGAACACGCTCTGTGCCTGCTCCCGCGGCCGAAAAGGGATATTCATCCCGTGTGCCCCTTCCCTCTGCCGCTTGTTCCAAGCAGCTAAAACTGCAAACCTGATAAGCAGCTAAAACTGCAAACCTGATACTTTCTAACTACACAGTCCTCCAGGCGATGATGCTATAAAACAAATGGTAAAAGTGCATTTCAAATGATGTACTTGTTCTCATGTTGTAATAGACCAGGAGTTTTGCTGTAAACCAGGCGATCCCTCCATTCTCAAAGTGTACTGCACCAAGTATAGAGCTGTCTTTGAACACCTAAAGTGCTGTGGCATAAGAGGAAAACTTTCTAACTACACAGTCCTCCAGGCGATGATGCTATAAAACAAATGGTAAAAGTGCATTTCAAATGATGTACTTGTTCTCATGTTGTAATAGACCAGGAGTTTTGCTGTAAACCAGGCGATCCCTCCATTCTCAAAGTGTACTGCACCAAGTATAGAGCTGTCTTTGAACACCTAAAGTGCTGTGGCATAAGAGGAAAAGGGTAGAGCCTGGGAAATCAGTCTTAACCACTCCTGTCACCACTGGGAGGGGCAGCTTGTCCAGTATTAGCTGTCCCTGGATGCAGTCCAGAAATGCTGTGGCAACAGCAACTGGGCCTTCCCAGGCACAGGCATAGGGAAGCAGATGATGGAGTTGTCCTCATTCTGCTGCTTCCAGTCACTTCCAGTGGGGCCCAAGTGGGTACCCTTCAGAGTCCTGTCAGATTGCTTCTGTTACAAACCTTTGCTATACTCACAAAAAGTGAATATATATATATATGTTAACAGCTCCTTGCTGTGTTCCTGCCTCCCTGTGCTGAGTAAAGACCCAGCTCAGTTTATCATAGCTTAATCAAAAGCTAATAGTTGGCTTGATTTTACATTTTAAGAAAAATAAATATTTTTATCCTACAATGAATACAAAAAGCTGTCCTGCCATATCCATATCTGGGTGCGTGAGTTCCTCACTGCTTTCTTCCCCCTGAGGTTTTACTGTCTGCATATACTTGTAAACATGTGGTCTCTTAGCCTGAGTTAGCCCTGCACTTGGTGCGCTTTCCTGTCCCAGGGAAAACCTCCAGCCTCACAAGCTTAGATTCTGATCAATCTTAAGATACAGTCTTAAGTCTGGGCAGTCGCCTCCCTTTGTTTCCAACTTCAGGACGTTCTGGAGTATAGTTAGCCTACACATCATTACAAGATAACCTCCCTTTGTTTCCAACATCAGGACGTTCTGGAGTTTAGTTAGCCTACACATCATTACAAGATACATGGCTGCCTGTATATGGCAGATGGAAGCCATCAATACCTTCCAGCGTAATAGTCGTAAACACAGAAGGGGTGTGAACAGGGTAGGGCAAAAACTGCAGCTATGAGATCATAGTTCTACTTTAGAGCCCCAGTGACCTTTAGATGGTTGTTGCTTAACAAATGCAGTGACTGATGCTTTGCATTCCTAAGTGTCCTCCAACACAGCACAGAAATCTCATCACTGATGCTTTGCATTCCTGTGTCCTCCAACACAGCACAGAAATCTCACTTTGTCTTAGAACAATTTACCAGAACTTCAAGCATACAGCTGATTTGCTTCTTTCCCACAGATGTCTTAATAAATCAGTACTCCTCTTTAAAGCTTTGTTCCGATTACTACAATTAAAATGTTTTAAGCAGTAATGACTTGTCTCCTTGTTACCTCTGACTACTTAAGTAGTACTTCCTAATTTAGAGATGAGGAAGCCACATAGTCAGTAGTTATCAGTGCAGGGGGCATAATCTACATCTTCTGACTCACAGTCCTGTGCTTTAAACAACAGACCATACTTCCTTCTTCAAGAAATTTATGATAGTATCTAAGGGAACCACTTTAAAACAGGTTTTCTCTAAAATGTTTGAAGTGATGGAGCATAAACAAGTTATAGCCATATTTAATCCCTACCAAGGCCACTGATAAATTTGATTTTAGCATAGACACACCATTGGATGTCCCCAGCTTTCCTCTTTTTCCTAAATAACCATTATGCCTATGTAGAGCACCACAGTTTTGCAAAAGAACCTCTGAAAGTCAGATTTGCTTTCAGTACACAAACTGGCTTTTCTGCAGCTTCATGGTTTTTGTCTACCATTTTTGGATAGCTTTTCACAGAACTCTTAACATTCTCTTTTATGCTTGCTTTCTGCTCATGACACCCGTGTACAGATATTTCATTGAGGCAAGACTTTATTCCGCATTTGCTGTATTTTATTCTGTAGAGTTTGATCATGCTGCTTTAACCATAGCATAAGAATTGCCCTGTAGCAATTGCACTAATTGGCAAACAGATGCTATACCAAACAAATCGAAAATCAGCAAAGGAAGTGATAAGGCAGCTAGTTGTTCATTAAATCTGATGGTCCTTTTGCCTAAAGCTTCATTTAATCACTCAGATCCAGCCCTGTTTTGATACTCTTAATATCATTTTTTGATGACATAGTGTAAGGACCAAGTCTTTTATCACCATTACCTTATGACCATGAGTTTCAGGAGCAATTATCATCAGTTACCAAAATGAGGGAGGGAATGCAGAAAACAAGTTGTATGTCTGATTTGATCTAAATAACCCATCTAGTTCTACTACCCACTTAGAAGAAAATACAAAATTCTTATGACCTATGAATGAAACTTCTCCTTAGCATCCCATAAGCAAAAGCACAAGGAAGATTTCCTACCATTTATTTCAAATTTGACCCTCCTTGTTTCAAAATTTAGAGGAATTATTGATCTTATTTTCCTCAGTTTTAATTTGTATTTATGAAGGTTTTATATTTCTCACAGGAGAGGAGGGACCTGAATATCATACAGTGATAGTGAACTCAGCTGGGCAGGGACTGTGTTTATCTTTGTGCTTGTAGAGATGTAATCTCAAGAATGCTCAGTATGTCATCCTACTGCAGTTCCAATGCTAAGTAAGAAAAACACATCTTCAGTCTAAAATCCAGATGTGATACAGGTCAAGGTGAAGAAATGAAAGGCTGGAGAAGGGGGAAAACAGGTCTAAATCAATATGTCTGTATACTTAGGGTAGGCACCTGCATGTAGTGGTAATTACAACCAAGTTACCTTACAGCCACAAGCTAAGGACAGTGGCTGTGTCTGACTTTTGCTGGAGGAGAGGGTGCTGGTAGAATGGTCTAGAATAAGAAGGGCATCACATGCATAGCTTGTGGCACAGACAAGAACATTGTAGATGTTTATGGGAAGGTAATATGCCAGACCTGGAAACTTTTGACCTAGGTAAATAACTTTATGTGGTGCACTGCTCAACACAAGCCGGCAATGTGTGCTTGCAGCCCAGGAAGCCAACCACATCCTGCTCTGCATCAAAAGCAGCTTGGCCAGCAGGTTGAGGGAGGTGATTCTGTATCTCTGCTCTCTTGAGACCCCACCTGGAGTACTGCATCCAGCTCTGAGGCCCCCAACATAAGACATGAACCTGTTGGAGCAAGTCTGGACGAGGCCACAAAGATGCTCAGAGGGCTGGAACACCTCTCCTATGAAGACAGGCTGAGCAAGTCGGGGTTGTTCAGCCTGGAGTAGAGAAGAGCACCTTCCACTACCTAAAGGGGCCTACAAGAAAGCTGGGGAGGGGTGTTTGACAAGGGCATGGGGTGACAGTACAAGGGGCTTTAAACTGAGAGAGGGTAAATTTAGATTAGATATTAGGAATAAATTCTTTGCTGTGAGGGTGGTGAGGTACTGGAACAGGTTGCCCAGAGAAGTTGTGGATGCTCCATCCCTGGCAGTGTTCAAGGCCAGAAGAGCCCCTTACCTAAAGGGGCCTACAAGAAAGCTGGGGAGGGGTGTTTGACAAGGGCATGGGGTGACAGTACAAGGGGCTTTAAACTGAGAGAGGGTAAATTTAGATTAGATATTAGGGAGGGGTGTTTGACAAGGGCATGGGGTGACAGTACAAGGGGCTTTAAACTGAGAGAGGGTAAATTTAGATTAGATATTAGGAATAAATTCTTTGCTGTGAGGGTGGTGAGGTACTGGAACAGGTTGCCCAGAGAAGTTGTGGATGCTCCATCCCTGGCAGTGTTCAAGGCCAGGGTGGGCAGAGCAACTTGGTCTAGTGGAAGGTGTCCCTGCCCATGGCAGGGCGGATTGGAAGTAGATGCTCTTTAAGGTCCTTTCCAACCCACCCCATTCTATAATTTTATAGTGATTGTAGATGCACTAGAGCTGAGCAAACAGGAAATCCTACCAGAATTAGTGCAATATTTTCCATAAATGGTTACAATAATATTAGCTATTAGGCCAATTACAGTGTGGCCTACAATTTTCCTCAAGTCTCAGCAGGCTTCAGAAATATGCCATATTACTGATCACATAATGATAGAGCCTGTGCTTGCTGGTCATAGACCACAGAAACAAGAATAAACAGTTCTTCACTGTCTCACATCATGGTTTGTAGTAGTGAACCTTCATAATAAGCACCAAAGGCATGGCAAGAGTGTTTTCATATACCCTGTTAAAAATGTTATTATTTTTACTGGTTAGACTATTCATATCACTGTGGTTCTAGAAGATCTGTAAAGCAGAAGATCTTGTGGAAGACAACTTCCTGTT
>NW_008671191.1:4957-25598 GCF_000695815.1 Acanthisitta chloris
TTACCAAAAGCAGAATTAGTGCAAGATGTGTGAACACAAACATATGACATGCTTTTTTCACAATGCAATGAATAAAACTGTTTGCTCTTTGGCTATATTACCATAGTCCTGTATACCATATATTAGGGTACAGTCATGTTCTGCCTCCAGATTGCACTCCACTGAAAAAGAGGCAATGATTACATAGGTAATTGCCCTGATACAAAGCAAAGCATAAATGTGCAGTGCTCTAGATATACTGATATGAATCAGGGAACTAGTAGCCCCCAAAATGAACACTTCTACTCTGAATGAGAATGTTTGTGAGGATATAAATTTACAGCCTGTTTCCTGTCTATTGGTTATGGGGCAGCTATGCATAAGAAGAAGTGGATGTAATAGAGAATATCATTGTAGTTTAATCCTGGGCAGATTACACATCTATTTAGTGAACCCAACCTTGCGTATAAGTTTCTGAAAAATCCAAAGTCACGCGTGAGTGTTTGACTTATGTTTTGGCATGAAAACTCTAATTGACAGATCTTGTGGCGGTGTTTACGAAGCACTTTTTGAAAAAAGTTCAGACCCTTCAAGTCAAGGTTGGATGGGGCTTTGAGCAACATTGTCTAGTGGAAGGTGTCCCTGTCCATGGGAGGGGGTTGGAACGAGATGATCTTTAAGGTCCCTTCCAACTCAAATTATTCTATGATTCTAAGTTTGTTGAAATAAAGAAAATGATTCTAATTGAAATAAAGAAAAGGCTTGTTCTACTTTTGTTCAGTGTTGAACTGTTGATGTTACTTACTAAATCATTAATTCTACTTTACATATATAAATTATGAGGTCTTAAATAATTTTTACCCTTAGGAATTGAAAACAAAGTACTTGTCATATTGCATTAAAAGCAGATGAAAAATCAAATGCCTGCTTTTTGTGATAGTAGACTAAATTTTGCCTTACACTACACTTATTCTTGCTACGAACATTTCCTTGAACTGTCATAGGATTTCAGAAGCCCCAACAGGAGATGGGTAGTGTTCTAATGTTATCACATCTTTAATTAAATGTTAAAAGAAGAAAGTATTAAAGACCTTGAAATGCAAGTGGTTTGGAACTTAAATTCTGTATTACTAAATAATGCAAATATATCAATAATGGAAAGTTACAAAATAGATGAAAGATAACTGGATAACTTTGAATCTCTTGATTATTGCAAATGGGGGATACCTAAAGCAATATCTTTATTTTATTCATTTTAAAACATTTCTTGCTTTATTTAAAGCTTTGTATTTTATAAAGAATTGTGTTTAACTATGTCATCAATTCAACTCAAATGCTTTTTGAACCAAAGGACAGAGTAGCCTTCAAAGAGAGAGAAATTTATATTTTCCCTTTGTTGGTATTATACAATATGTAATTAAATTTTTTATTGGCTTTGCCTCTGTATTCAATATACCTTTTCCTTCTTATTACATTACAATTACAAGGCTTGACTAGGAAACTCCATGTATAATTTGAAGTCTACTAGGTATATTGAATATTTAAAAGAAATTAAATCTGGTTAATTGAGGAAGATTCTTTTTAAGTTATCATTGCCGTAGCATGTATTTCAGCAGTATTTTCTATTCTGAAATAGCTTATATTCAAATAGAAATAATTTGACATAGCTTGAAATGCATCTGGATGGAAGCAGGAAATTAGGTAGTCGGTCATTATACAGCATAATGCTTGCTAGTATAGCAACATCACTTCTTGCCACATGGACAAGCAGGATAAGATCCCAACAAAATACCTCCACTTGGTGCATTTCCCTAAAATCCACTGCTGAAATTCAGTTCTGCCACTCAACGTGTGCTTTTTATAGCTAGTGAGAGGTTTATGCCACTAGATAATCCTTTCTATTGACAGTGAAGTTTTTACTTTCAGCATTTCAGATGGAGAAGAGCCTGTAAGTTGCAGTTCAACTACCTAGAACTCCTTTTCTGCACAAAGCAGTCTTGTTTTTTGAGGACAGTAATAAACTTCATCCCACTTATGGGATGCATACACATGTCCTGACAGAGACAAGCATGTTGCTCATGTGCCAGGCAGGAAGCATCTGTCCTTTGACTGGGGGCATGTGCCTCTACTCCCATGCCTGTAGTAGTGGCTGCCCAAATATGCAGTTCAGCTCTTTGCTCCCTGCTGGGTTATTTGCCACCTACTCACTAATTCAGATAAAGAATGTGCTCTGCCCACTCAGTAAAGTGGTGTTGAGAGGTTTTGACCAAGGTGAATCAAAAGCCAGATGTACTTTAGAGCATGCTTATATGGGCCAATCCTCTGTATCCTCATCTGTGCATATTGGCATTGTCACTGTTCAGCTGGAATCTCTTATGTAAAAGAATTTTGCAGTCAGGGGAAAGAATTTACCATTACACTCTGGACAGAGCAGAATCACACTGCTGCAGAGTACTAGGAGATAACAACAGGGACCAAGGCCTAATTTTTAGGCTTTTAGGCCTAATTCAAGGGGGTTGACAAGCATATAAGGAGGAAAACAAGGGCCTGATATAAAAGCTGTCAATTCAAGGTTTCTCCTTCTAACATAGGAATTGAATGAATCATTCCCCAGGTGCGTGGTCCAGGAAGCACAGCTGTGGTCCTTATTCTCTGAAAACAATACACTCCGGTGCACAACAGTCTGAGACTTTACAGAAAATGGGAAGAACCTGAGACCAGGATTGTTCCATGGTCCACGCAAGGAGGGGTTTATGACTTTTCCCAGCTCATATCTCCTTAACACACATACTGAATGGCTTACAGTGAGCCATCTCTAATAACTTCTGAAAGCTGTGAAGATCCTCACATCCTGCTGTTAAACTTGTGCATAATTGGGGGTTTTATCTTACACATTCCAAACATAATGAATCAGAACAAAGTTTCTCTGTTACATAATGTAACAAATGCCAGTACAGGCAGCTCTTTTGAAACGTTTGGTCCAACCACAAAAATCTGGGGATAAAGAAATGGCAGCAGGATTTGCTGACCACACTGCCAGAGGATTCCTCCTAAAAATGCTTGCTTGGCAATGTTCAAAGGAGAAATTATAGGCAAACTTGTGCTGGTTCATTCTACAAAAAGTAAGATGCATAAGAACAGGCAGTGAAAACCAGCATTAGTAATGTGCTTTTGCACAAAAAAGGAGACGATGATTTGATCAAGGGAATTTGCAAAAAAGGATGGAGACGATGATTTGATCAAGGGAATTTTTACAATACATCCTTTATCTAATTTTTTCTTGTTCCATCAAAAGAGATAACTGTGGCTCACATTGCTTCTAATTGTGGTAGGACATCCATAGGACATCCCATAGTCTGACTCAGAGATTAAAAGGAATAGTTCGAGAGGCACAGGATGAGCCAGTTTGTGGTATGATACTGCACTTCAGCCAGCACCTTTGCAAAAAGTTACATAAATTAAGGCAGATTTCAGTGCACCATTTGTCATATATGATTGATCCTGGCACAAAGTATCTGGACAGGGCTTGACTAATGCCAGTACCTAAAACATTACTGTAAGGAATTTATCGTGCAAATTATGTTCTACAAGCTCAGGAGATTATCCCTAATACTTACTCTATGAATTCTCATGTTGCTCTGCCTGACATTCCCTCTGAAGTTCCATAAAGTTCTTAATGTCATATACACAGACTGAAATTTTTGTAATGAGTTACTTAACTGGTATTTTCTTCTGTAGAATCCAACATCCAGCTGATTTGTATATGCAACTTTTCTTCCCTTCAGACTGATGTATAAACTGTAATGTTGCATTCCTTTCCAACTAGTATGTGTAGCTACTAAACACTGTTTCCTCTCCTTTCAGATACTGATGTGGTGACATACACAAATAAGATCATTCAAGGAACACAAGATAGGATATTTCTGTTGCGAATATTATGTTTTAATGAATGCTTAATTACTATCCATTCCACATGCAAGCCTTGACAGTATTATCAGCGGCCACTCTTGTAATCAGCTGGCACTACCTCCAAAACTACTTAGCTCGGAGTTTGACAATGACTAGGCATAACTGACATTAGATTGTCCTTGGAATCATTCTAGGATGGCAAGCGAATTTCACAAAGCTAAAAGCAAAGACTAACCACTTCTTTACCTTCCTGCTTCTGTAATTCTGATAACACCAGATGAGTGTGTGTCTGTCCATTTTCATGTTTCTGGTTTTATGTAACCTTTCTGTACCCCGTGTGTCTACATGTGTTTCTATCATCTGCTTCCTCCACTTTTCACAGGGTTCACAGAATGTGCTTCAAATTGGTTAGCTAGATGTGAGTCATCATAGGAGGTCAATTCATTTTCCCATGGCATGTTTGGTTCCGTCTCATGACTATCACTTTTTCCAGTTTGATCTTACCGGCATTACCTGCTTGGCATGGCAGTTTTTGTCAGTGACTTTTCAGGGAGGAAGCAGCTAAAGAATTTTTTCTTTGCTATGTAGATGATTCAATATGACTTTTCATTCAATGTACCTAGTGTTTATATGCTAATTATTTAAATGTTATGTTTTATTGGCCAGAAATGTATGCAGTGATTCAATGGTAACCATCTCTGTTTGTATAGAATTCATATATAAGGTTTAAATACATGCACATCAAAATACTTGCCCAAAAAGCAGTTCAGTGAGTAAGAGATGGGAATTTTTACTTGAGACATATTATTAATTCAGAGCAAAGATAAAAATTAAATATGAAAACTTAAGGCTCACCAGAAGTTTTTTTCAGAAGTACTATAGTTGTACCCAGTCAGGTTCACTCTTGGGCTGTGACAGCTTGCTGACACCATATCTCATCACTGACAAAAAGTTTGCTTCCATGCATTTCCTCTCCTGCTTTCTCCTATGCTCACATGGAATAATAAACTACCTTTGAGAATGGCATATTAACCATATGATTATATGCAGAGAACTGGAAGAATTAAGAATGATGACTCTTTAGGAAATGGAAATAGGAATGCTGTAAAGAATGGAGGACTGTAGGCAATTATTGCAAGCTGAGGTGATGACTCAAAATACTTGTGAAAAAGCATCAAGTTTAGGGTGTCCTGACTTAAGTGAGTGCAAAATTTTCAGGGCTCTTGCATGTTCAATGAGGAACATAAGGAGCATGGTGTTATCTGCCACAATACCTAGTAAATAACTATAGGGGAATGCAAGGGTTTTTGCAGAGATTCAGGAACACTTTGTAAATGTTAAGTTAGACAATAATCGAAGCAATTATTAATTATTAATTAATAGACCCATCAGAAATATACCAGATAAGATATTTGCCAGAAGAACTCTTACGTTTGGCCAAGAAGAACCAGGCATTTCTTCTGTAGTAGAATTTATTAACATATTGTGGCCATTAGATGTCCCTGTCTCTCCCTTTTAGCTTCCCTTCACATTCCACCTGTACCAGAAGATGTCTTCCCCCCAAAATAAAGAAATTAC
The DNA here is from genome assembly GCF_000695815.1 of Acanthisitta chloris. NCBI lineage: Eukaryota > Metazoa > Chordata > Aves > Passeriformes > Acanthisittidae > Acanthisitta > Acanthisitta chloris. Next base: position 10,424 of record NW_008671191.1, read on the forward strand.
TAGATTGATAGTATTTGCTAAAGATCTATCTGGGTGCAAGCCAGCATAAAAGCAGTCTCAGGTGTGGCCAAGATGTTCTTCAGTACTTGTCATGCATAGTGCTGAGAAGTCCTATGGGAAACACAGCAATTATGGTACAAGTTAGGGCAACTCTCAGGGTAGCTGGAATTTTTCCAGGAACCAAGCTGGCCTGCAGCAGCTTCAAAATGGAGATAAATACATATTCCTTGCATTTGTTTCCTGCTCTGTACAGCACCTGAAAGGAAATAAACTGTCTCAGTTCTGTAGTATTGTCAATATTAGTGTGCTGCAGAGTAACTACATGAATTAGTGTAGGAGCAAGTAAAAAAATGCTGTCTGAAGCACCATATAACTGTAAAGAGCTAACAGATGAAAAAAGGTGGAAATGTACAAGGTTACTTATTTAATATGCACTGCAGAGGTTCCTGATGTAGCCTCACCCAAAGTACTCCTCAAAGCAGAAACCTCTAGAAGTACTGCTGCAAGCCAATTAGCTCTGTATTACAGCACCAAGGTAGCTGTCACACCATATGGTACAACCTACAACATCATTACCGTCAAAGAACAAAATGCACTTTTTCCCCTTCTGACTTAAAATTCACTTACAGAAGGGAATGAAAAAAGTTTTAAAACAATTGCCATGTGAATCACATTTCCACCAGTACCCTCAGCTTTGCCTAAATAAATACGGGATACTGAGCTCACTCTGATAAAAATGATAGGGAGCTCATTTTTTCTAGCCACAAGATAAAGCTAAAAATAATAATATTCATGCCATGGTTTTGACTTATTTCCTGAGAGGAGTAGTGAATCTACTACCAATTGTAAATGCCATGCTGACAAAATTCTTCTCTCAGAGTGAAAAGATTACACTTTACAAAGCTATTATATATTAATTTAATATTGGATTTTTCTCCTTGTTGCAGGATCAGGTCTCTGGTTTATGTCTACTGACATATGAAATACAACACAGTGACCAGAACGCTTTTGAAACTTAAGTCAGATTTTCACAGAATCAACTAGGTTGGAAAAGACATCGGAGAACATCGAAACCAACCCATGACCTAACACCACCATATCAACTAGACCATGGCACTATGTGCCGTGTCCAGTCTTCCTTAAACACTCCAGGGACAGTGACTCTACCACTTCCCCGGGCAGCCCATTCCAATGTCTAATCACTATTTCTGTGAAGAAATTCCTCCTAATGCCCAGGCTAAACCTCCCCTGACACAGCTTAAGACTATGTCCTCTCATTTTGACAGTCATTGCCTGGGAGAAGAGACTGACACCCACTTCTCTACAACCTCCTTTCAGGCAGTTGTAGAGGGCGATAAGGTCTCCCCTGAGCCTCCTCTTCTCCAGGCTAAACAACTCCAGCTCCCTCAGCCTCTCCTCATAGCACTTGTGCTCCAGACCTTTCACCAGCTTCCTTGCCATTCTCTGGACATTCTTTGGCAACTCAGTGTCTTTCCTGAACTGAGGGGCCCAGAACTGGACACAGTACTTGAGGTGTGGCCAGACCAGTGCCACGTACAGGAGGAGAACAGTTTTATACTGAAACCATATGATGTGTTTTGGCTTGATTGTTCTCAGAAGGCCTGCTTCTGTGCAATCCTTCAGGCAAACACCTGCTGAGATCTATATGCTTGTAAAGAGAGATTACAGACACATTTTAACTGATAGAGACTGGATTCAAGCAATGATTACATAGCCATTGCCAGTTCTGTGAAATAAAATTTGCATTATCGTTCCTCTTTGTGGAAAACTATTGTTTAGATTAAATAGTTGTTTACATGGACTTCTGGACACAATTATGGCTCAGGAAAACTTTTTGTGATAACTGCATTCTTGTTTTTTCATGTAATGATTATGTCTTGGCGTGGAAGGTAGAGTACACTCAAAACTGTTTTGTGACACAGGTTTTGTGATCTCAGCTGTATTGCCTTCTTAGACTGTACACTGCCTGAGGCCAGAACCCCTGACTGTGCACTGTCAATTATTTATGCACACTCTGAGGCACTGAGAGGGTAACTTCATTAAGCTAGCAGAGGATCCTCCTCACATGTCCACAAGTATATGCAATGAGGACATCTAGGCTCATGACCCTTTGAGCCCTGCTTCTAGGACAGGGCCACAACACAGTCTGCACCCCCAGCACTTCACTTGTGATGTGCATCTTCAGATATTCTTGCAGTACAGGTGGGATATTCATTTGTCTTGTTTGCTAGGCTGACCACACCATCACACCGACAAGGCACAGGAGGAGACATCAGGCCATACACCAGCTCCAGAAGGGCTAAGCACTTGGTGAATGTTGGAGCCAGAGTCTGCCTTGCACCTACAATGACAAGCACAAAGCAGTCTTGGTAGTAGATAAACACAGCCACAGCAGCTATACCTATGTTTTCACTTTGGGTTTCACCTGCAGCTGCAGACCTTCCTCCTGCAGTGCCAGCTGGACACCAAAGCCCAGGACACCAAGCACTGCCTAGCAAGACTCTCTGGAGCTGACTGTGACAGGCTCTGGCTACTACTGAGAACAGCAAAAGTATTTTGTATTGAATAACACCCCTTGAGTAAAACTCCTGGCCTGGCCAGGAGTATGGTCATGCAACCACACAAATACTATGCTTCCTGAAACAGTGCCTTGGAGGCAGATTTTGGTTGCAGAAACCCACATCTTGAAACACATAAGGCTGCACTCAAAAATGCTTTCAAAGCCAAAAGGTCTGATTTCATTTTCTGATATAACTATAGTGTATCCCTATGTATGGGCAACCCTATAATAGCCTGGGAGCACGCTGCAATCTGCAGTGTGAACATGGATAGAGTAACCTCAAATGCAGTGTAGACATAGCCAGCATATCTGCTTCATTCTCTAGGCTCAAGTTAGCACTTGCAAAGCAGTATTAACATATCGATTACATTGCATCAAAGAAGGAAAATGTTGCTGGTCTAATCTGTTGCTGTGGAACCCAGAGAGCACAGTCTTTGTGAAACTTCCAGGATCCCAGGGAAAAGAAAGTAGTCCTACAAAATGTGAGGAATGTTGCAACTTCTCTAGAAGTCTTCTCAGTTAACAAAACCTGATTGATTAAAGCATTTGCTGAAGAAATAAAATGGATGATTGGAAAACACTTTCCTTTCGTCATACATACTTCAGAAAAATAGGATTGGGAGAATAATATATTCTGTGTTGAAGTAGGTCTCCCTTTTTTTTATCCAAAAATACATATAACTGGATGCTAGTTTTGAAAAATGTCATCATGCCCTAGGATTGCTTTCATAAATATGAGGAATTGCAGCCATTGCCAAGATGTGCTTCATTCCTATTTTTGGGCATACTTCGGAAGTTCATACTTAAGGAACTCACTGCACTCAGGGGAAGTTGTGCTTAGGTAAGGATTGACACTAAGCCTCATCATAACAGGATTTTCTGGATTTCTGAATCTCAATGCAAGTCTGCAGCTAAAGTTTTGAAACTAGTCCTTAGACATATAATGGTGCACAGCAAAACCACAAAGATGAATAAAAGTGAACTGTGGGTGGAAAATCAGACTCTGTGGAAATTTTAGAAGTTGTCATTCAGGTCCATCTCAAATCTGTAGTTTGGATGGACTGGTTCTACTGCTCTTACTTCTCCTTAAGCACGTACCTTCGTGACATGAGTGGGATACAAGTTCTGTATTCAGATGTTTAAAGCATTTAAGACAAAAAAACACCACCATTCTCATACACATAAAGAAACATGTATTTTTACACTTCAGGAAATAGAGAGGTAAGAAATTATTTGATTTTAATTGCAACCAACAAATCGAAGACCACAAATACACCATTAAATCCACAGTATGAGGATCCTGGGTGCAGTCCCCCAGCAGAGACCTGACTGCCTGTGCTGAAGGCCAGCACTGATGTGGTGTAGGTGTGTAACCTTGGATTAGATAGCTGTGAAAAGCTGATGGGTGAGAAAGAGCTGCAAGGAACTCCTCTGGAGGCCTCCCCACTTCATTTGGGAGATGCATTTAAGCTCCAGCTCTCTCTCTGAGCCCCTGCCTGGGGGACATTGCAGTTGTGGTGCACCCAAGCCATGTGCCTCATCGAGTCAGAACCTGGCTTGACCTGGGACCTGCCTTGTAACTGCAGACCTGTCTGGCAGCCACCAGGCTGCTGCCTGGCCCTGGGCACTGCCAGGGGACTGCTCTGTTCTCCTTGCTCTGGCATGAGGCACAGTGAGGCCCCTGCCCTGGCTTGCCCTGTGTTACCCTCAGCTGGTGGCTTGCCTCCCCCTACACTTAAAGAGCAACCTGCTTCGGCTGCAGTTCTCGCTGCAGTGATCCCCATGAAGTCCACAGTCCACAGTCCAGTGTGAACCTAGAAGAACATCTGATTAATATCAGGATCCTTGAATAAAAGTTACATTGTCAAGACCCAAGAATGAAGAACATTGTTTTATTTAAAAGAACAACCAAGCTACTGGGAACTAAACTGATATCATTTTAGCTGAGGTTGTACAGTCCTTTCCTTCCAAAAGGATCAGGCTGTAGATTGGGATTTAAACTTATGAAATGAGTCAACATGTTTAACATAAGCAGGTATCTAAACTGAATGAACTAAAAGTCTGGTCATAGATCATTTTTATCTAGTCACTCTCACTTTTATACATGCTTGATTTGCTATGAGTGACATCCATCAGAGTCAACACAGGGGATGGTTCAGACACCCACTGCAAAGACAGGCACGTACCATGCTGGTGGTGGTAGGCCTTTCCGCCTGCTGTCACTCTGATCACTGACATGCTTCTCACTTATGCACTGGGTGTATGTTCTGGAAAATCCATAGTGCAGGATATGTTGCAGAAACACCCGTATACAGAAACTTTTATTTCAACAGGAATTTACTTCTAAATAGACTGGTTATTGTCTTAAATGCTGGCAATGAATACAAGAACGTCTCTTCTATGAGTCATACAGTATGAAAAAAGGGAATTCATACTTGAGGCATCACAGACATTATAGTTACTCAGTTACAAGCAAATTAAAAAGAGTTCGTCTTGCTGCCTCAGATGTGCATGATATTACTCAGGATAAGTAAAAGGGCTACACTATATTGTTGTCTATATTATGATATATTTTTGTAGATTTGTCTTAGTGAAATAGTCCCCCAGACCTGCATTGTGGATAAGTCAGTGGAAAGATAGAGGCACCAAAAGGAGAACAAAACCCCTATTCATAATTTGACTCTAAGAAATTTTGTCTCTTCAAAGTGCCTGTGTTTTAAATCTGTACATTCACTTCTCTAACCATTTCCATTCTAGAATGTAGGAATACCTAAAATTTTTAATAAAATATTGATAAATTGGCACCTAAGCATTGGTTTATGAAAGTTCTAACTGCAACTGCAACTTTACGGATTTAGGTAAATGAATATCAAACTCCTTATATAGAGGTGCAAAAAAGTATCTGCTAGCATCAAACAAATTAGAATCATGAATCATTTAGGTTGGAAAGGACCTTTAAGATCACTGAGTCCAGCCATTAACCCAGCACTGTCGAGTCCACCACTAAAATTAGTGCCTTTAGAATTTGTTGGAAAGTAAACTGAATATCTACATGGGTTCAATAAATACTGAAGAAAAGTTAGAAGTTTTTCTGAATAAAATTTGAAACCGGTTGGCTTTTTAACTAAAGTTGTGCATAGATGTTTATATAGCATTTTATCTTTTAAGTTCTAACAATTATATTACATTTAATTATATGAAGCTTTTACTCATTTCTATTACTGCAAGTAATTACTTCCACAATAATTATTTCCACATGCTTTCTTTAAAAGATCCCATCGGTACAGATCACATCAGTATCTCACCCTCTTTCTGCAAACAAACCAAAAAAAAGATAGCAAACCCAATCCATGACACTGGTCAGAGCCATAGGATCCAAGTCCAGTCTTAGTTTTCAAAAATTGATCAAATTTGAGCTGTTTGGATTCATGCGGTTTTGTTACTTGTTTCCCAGTTAGATAATTATATTTGACTAGATGCTGTATTTTCTTGACAGAGTGAGCTATTTGTTGACATTAAAACACTATGAAATCAACTACATTTAATTTAAACAGTCCAGTTCAGAACCCTCCTACACAAAACCAACCTTACTGTCTTCCCCTAAAATCTACCTTACTTCTCCCACTATTTTACTTGATTTACAGTAATACCAGAGGATCTAAAAGCACAGCTCCCTGTTTCTAGGTGAACCCTTTGGAATCACATATTTAACTCCTTCTGTGGCTTTGCAGCCCTAGTATGCACAGAAAGAAAAATAAACATGCCTCAGGTTACGTTGTTTACAGCTTTGTTCCATTTGCACCCTTCTCTTGTGATATATGACTTTTGAGTTGTTCTGTTGCTTTCAAAGTTCTTCATTATGTTACAAAATTAGTAGAGTGGTGTTAATTGGTGAATGAAACTTATCTAAGACTGTCTGAGTAAGTCTCAAAGGGGGAGTTGTTGCAAGAATGCACCCAAGGACATAAATTCTCACACCTGTGACTAGCTCATCCTGAAGGAGTGCAGAGGAGCCAGCAGAAGTCAACCAAGACTAAGATACTGAACTTTATAATTGCAAACAAATGACAAGCTGAGCCAAGACCATGTATGGAAGGAAGACTCAAAGTTCCTGGAAAGGACACTAATGGACATCTTTTCAACAACCACAAGGGACCACCAGAGACAATCCAAAACCCCCACGGAAGACTCTCAAGAAGTCACCGACTCAAAAGTGGACTAATTAGCATAAGAAACGAGAGAATCACTAACCAATAGAGGACAGAATACTAATTAATAAAAGGTAACTTGTGACCAATGAGCACTAATTTCTTTGTTTTCTGAAATGTATAAATAGTAAAAGGTTTGGATAGTTGGTGTGCATGTTAGGAGAAGCGATCCCCCGCACACCCAGCACTGAATAAACAAACACCCACTTCATAGTTGAACTGGCTATTGAGTTTTATTATTGCAGGTTTTCTTGAAATCAACACTACTATTATTTTCAGAGATGTGTCTATAGCTATTGTCTCATTTAACTTTTCATTCTGAAATGTATAATTCCATTTAGGTTGGGAGATCTGTACAGGCCATCACTTTAACCATAAGAAAACAGGGAGAATTTGTGCACCCTCTGCATTTTTAGAAGCAACCTTCACACTCCCTTGTGTTGACTGGTGCAGCGGCACCAGAAAGCGTGACTCAGCATCTCTCACAAGAGACACAAAGAGCCAGCTGCAATGACTCCAACACGCTGTGCAAGAGGTTTGCAGGATTTGTGAGTGCTGCTTTAGTCCCTGATGCTGCAGATGCACAGCTTTTCCCAGGTGAGGCACAGGAGGCCAAGACAGGGAGGGAAGAAGGGAGGGAAGGAGAGGGGGGAGGGAAGAAGAGAGGGAGGGAGGAAGAACGTCTGAACCTTTTTTCCTGAAACCCTTGGTACTCCTCCTGCACGGAGTGGGCCACAGTTCTGAACTGCAAAGCAATTTAATAAAAACACTCTCTTGTGCAACATAGACATATAATAGTGGGTACTTGGTCAAAGCTGCTGATGGCTGTAGTAAGTACAGTCTGCTTTAAACTGTAAGTTCAGCAGCACCAACCCAGATACAAGAGATCCTAAACTATTCTAGGTAAGGACAGTAATTGACTCTTTCCAGGGTAAAAAATAAAATCATCCACTACTTTTTTTTTACCATAGAACACACATTTTTTTCTCAAATACATACTCATTTACAGAAATCCCCTCAAAATACCAATTGATATTTGCATCCACACAAACCAATAGGTTTCTATGTAAGACGGACCCATAGCTAAACAAAAAAAAAAAAAAAAAAAAGATCTGCAACAACTGCTAGCGTGGCTTCTTTCTTTTGCTGCACAGCGTTATCAGCAATAGATAGGGTAGGTAAATTTCCACCGACGTGCCTTCGGTCTCCCGGGAGACTTTACCACGAGAGGGAGCTCTCGAGCAGCCAGACAACTTCAGCAAACTCCAGAAAAACCATGTCATAATTAGGCAACAGTCAAAAAATTCAGTCAGCTTACCACCAACGTGAAAATGCATACACTTCTTTAGAAAAAAAAAATAGGATTTTTTTTCTGGTGTCCCCAACATAAGAAGGCCATGGAACTGTTGGAGCAAGTCCAGAGGAGGGACACAAGGTTGGTAAGAGTGAACACCTCACCTTTGCAGACAGGCTGAGGAAGTTGGGGCTGTTCAGGCTGGAGAAGAGCGTGGAGACCTCATAGCAACTTTTCAGTATCTGAGGGGGTCTACAGGGAAGCTGGAGATGGACTCTTCATTAGGAACTGTAGTGATAGGACAAGCAGTAATGGGTATAAATTGAAAGAGGGAGAATTTAGATTAGATAGTAGGAAGAAAGTTTTTACTGTGAGGGTGAAAGACACTGGAACAGATTGTCCAGGGAGGTTGTGGATGCCCCAGCCCTGGCAGTGTTTAAAGCCAGGCTGGATAAGGCCTTGAGCTACTTGGTCTAATGGGAGGTGTCCCTGCCCATGGCAAGGGGGCATTGGGACTAGATGATCTTTAAGGCCCATTCTGAGACCTTAGCATACTATGATGCCATGATTTTAAACTATATGTTTGTAAGTTTCTGTATGTATTAAACCATATGTATATAAAGAAAACTTCCTCTCTTTTTGAGGAAGAACCCTGCAACAACTTCTTACCTGAGAAAACCTTCCTTGACCCATACTGGTAATGAGTAGTAAATGACTGATGAATCTGTGCTATTTATAGCAGGGCATGCATTACACAAACAAAAGCAAGACAAGCCAGAGACCAACAAATCAGATCATACACGTTTTTCCCTTTGCCTTTCTAATTCCCATGCAGTGAGAAGTGGGTTGCTTTGTGTAAACGGGGGCAGAGTCTGGCACTGCACTAGTGTTACTAGGATGAGTATCACTGCCCTGCCTGGTTTGCAAAGTTGTATCTATGTAAGGAGAAAGATGCTATTCTGCATCTTTTTTTTTATATTCTTCAGTACATTCACTGTCTTGCAATCTTCCTGCAGATAATAAAAATGCCATGACTTCTTTTGCAAGAACAGAGATTTTGGCATTTCAAGGCCAAAATACACCCAGCTACATGTCCCTTGATACTGCTGTGCAGTACACTGTGTGCTTACTAGTTTTTACTTTTCAGGTCAGATGAAACAAGTATTTTGGACCCTTTTTGAGCTCTTTCATATTGGTATTACAAACAGTAGCATGTCAATACATCTATACTGAAATAGTTCTCACAAGTATTTTAACTAATAGTTTAATTACTTTATTAAGTTAAAAATTTACAAAGTTTTGTATTGATGGACTGTTACCTTGAGCTATTGCATCCAAAATTTTTCCCAGCATGACATGAAATTGTTATATAGCAACTAAGGTTTTCCATGGAACACTGGCATAGTATATTCCACCACAGAAATTGAAAGATAGAAAAGCATAATTGGTCAAAGTCTAGCATACTAACCTGCTACACAAAAGAGATGCAAACTCTTGCCTGACAAATCACAGTTAAATACTTCTACCACTGGAGACAAACATCTCTCACTGTGCGAAGAAGACATAAAGGACACTAAGTTATGTAGCAGTGCTTTGAGTAATTATATAAGGCATGGTAGGCTAAAATGATAAAAGAGAAGTGGCCACTTACACATTAATTCTGACATTTTTCATTACTCAGTTTTTCATTCATTCTTCCTTCTCCATATCATGTGAATCAAGAAAATTAGCGAATGACTCATGAAAGATTTATCAGGATGAATTATTTAATTGCAGTATCTACATGTTAAAACATATTTGACAATAAGGAACAAATTAATGCCTTGGAGTAATCCAGTAATCAGGCATCAGTCTGACCCCCCCCCACCCCACACCCCATTTCTGTAATCTTAGTATGTACAAGAAAAATATCAGACTACTAGTTTCAACTTCTGTTTCATAAATAAGCATATGAGAGTGATCTGCATTAAATATGTAATTTCAAGAACATTCATGGCACAAGCCTAAATGTAGCAAAGTGTATTGAGTACATTTTTAATACAGTTAGATATAATTTCAACTTTAAGGCCTTGTGAGAAAAATGGGCAATACTTCAACTAGTTTGGTACATAGATTGCAACATCATAATCAGAATGCTCCCTCATGAATTATTTATTTATATTCAGAAGATATTTATTACTTCATTATTCTGATATTATTAATCTCAGAGGGAGAAATTCAAATGATTCTTCTAAGTTATCAGCACAGCTGGAAGAGATACACATCATCCTTTTGCAATTAATGTAAGATAAATGCAACAACATGGATTACTAAACCCACCACATTTCTGTTTAAAATTGCACAATATGACAGTATTTTACCTTCTGACAGTATTAAGAAAACCCTTGATGTACTGATCTCCAACCTATAAACAAATAAAAGCCTATGGTTATTCCAGAAGACATTAAAATGTGGTGTATGACTGAAGGACACTACATCCAAGATGCAATCTGAACATTTGTTTCAAGCCACCCAGGGTAGAACATGATGTAGAAGTGCTGTCCCAGCTGCTGAGGAGTCCAACAGGAAGAACAACTTTCTCATAGATTTCTTCAGTGTCAATTTAGGCCACATTAAGTGTAATTTATGAGAACTTTCTGAGTGACTCATGTTTAAAGTCACTCTATTTTTATTATTATGGCCTGCGTTTGCGATTTGTGATAGTGACTTTTGTATCAGAGGGTTTCTAGAGGATTTTGTTTGCGATTTGTGATAGAGACCTTTGTATCAGAGGGTTTCTAGAGGATTTTTATGATCCTTCCAGAGATGTGATTACATCTTCTGTGTGGGAAGGATCTCTCAGAAGGGGAAGGCAGTCTGTGGAAGTAGCTTTTCTGCTGGAGTGACTGACAGGTCTGTTACAGAAGATCGATAACCAGGTTGCACGAGGTCTCAGCCTCTTAAAGCTTACAGCTAGGAAAGAGGGTAGAAACAGAGCCTGAAGCACAGTACGCACTTTCTTATCAGCCAAAGGAACGAAGAGCGCCGCGTTCTCCCTCCCCAGCCTGTTTGTAACGATTCTCGCCTTTTTCAGAACAGGATGATACATGTGATAATTGTGCAGCACACTTGGATGGGATGGGGGCGTAGAAACAGGTTGGGTGTGCCATTCAGGTTGGAAATGTGCCTCACTGGATTAGTGTCGTTTACCTCAGCTCCTGCTGTAATCTCTCTGGTTGCTAGCAAGCCATTTTGAGCAGACTGAAGGAAATTTTGATACTGCATTCAATTACGGGGCTTAATTGCTCTACAGAATATTACGCGTTGTACAAATACACAAGAGTAGTGGATTTACGCTCACATGCTTGCATATCAAAAAGAAGATTGTATTCCAAAGGAAGCAATCTCCTTAACTGAGAATAAGAGGCTTTAAAAGATCTTTGGCTTGAATGAAAATGCCTTCTTTTTGGAGCCTAGCCCACATCCCTAGGTATAAGGTCCACTAGGATTTTGTGAGAACATTTATAAGAAAACCATGTCCTTTATCCAAGCTGGGGGTGCTCTAGATTCAATGCTGGAATGCTACTTCTTCCTTGCTTAGAAAAGGAAATGAGCACCTAGAAGTTCTGTCTACCAAATCAAGATGCTATTTGTTTGCAAAGGAAAAAATCAACCAGCATTTCTTGATACCACAAAAACCAAAAAAAAGAGAATTCTTTCCAGTGCTAGGATTTCAAATGAAATTGCCTTGATCTTAGAACACCTCAGTGATGAAAAAGGCTACTGTTATATCAACAGTGCAGGAAAACGATGTATCAATAATCAATACAGCATAAAGGCACTAGTCATGACAGGTAGTAACAGGATGAAAAACACTAGTCTAATCCTCTGATTTTACAGTGAGGCAATTATTTTCTCCTGTGTTTTCTAAGAAAACACTAATTACGTGAAAAGGAAAAAAAAAGAAAAGGCTACATAACCCAGCATGACTTTTTGCCCTTAACATAGCTTTCCGATGTCGTCTTTGGGCTGACAAAATAGTTTCGATATTTCAAGTGTGTATCTTATTACACTTTACCCTTCCCCTCAGCTTCAATGCTATTCACAGCAACTAGATTACCTAATCGGTATATTTGCTTTGAATCAAGAGAATTCAAAAAACTTGTGTCACGAGCTTTGCCCCCTCTTTTTTGCTTAGGATTTTCTTTCTTCAGAGATCGATATTGTTACAGAAACTTCCGAGTCTGACCATTCACGAGGCTCTAGGGCAGTCACACTCTCAACGTCTACACAGCGGGTGGCTCCAGCGGGTGTCCCGCTTGGCTCCCTACACACCCCACACTCACACCAGGTTTCCTCACCGGTTCGACCCCAGGTTTCCCATAGCAGAGTTAGATGTCAGGTTTCACAAAGCAGTTTATTCACGGCGCAGCAATACAGAAACGACCTGAGCTGGTGCCACCGAGGAGGGACCCAAACCAAAGGGACCCCAACCAAAGGAACCCCTGGGCTTTCATATAATCTACCCGCGCACAGGTCTCGCTCTTCCTCCAGAGTCTCCTCCACGTAACCCATCTTCATAATTTTGTTATTCAAAAGGTCAGCAATTCCCGGCTCCTGATGTCTCCCAGTGTCCATTCACTCGTCTTTGTGCCCTTTGTTATCTCATAGGTTGGCACTTCAAGGCCTCTTGGTTTGGGCTCCCACCCAGAGCTCAATCTGCATCTCAATCTGCAGCTTGCAAGCTGAGCCACCTGGACCCATGTTTTCCTAAGCAGACAGGGACTGTAATGAAAAGTGAATTTTATATGACTTGAGTTTGGATTTATTTTTCAGAATGTTTCATGGACAGAAACGGCTTACAGTTGTTGATACTCTAAGAGTCCAGTATCATCTCCTCAGTTCTTTCTTATTTAGCCAATGTTATTACATTAACAGTTACTTTTAAAATTTCCACAGCAAGAAATTTGCTTTTTAAATTTACACCACCAGTGAATCAGAATTTAGTGCACCGAAAAAAAATACAGCAATCCAGTTTTATTTTTCTAATATTTATTTTTCCATTTCTAGTAGTTTCTTTGTTCTCATTTTTTCATAAAAGCAACCTGTAATTCCATACCGAGTTTTCATAATCTATCTTTGTAAATGGCATTGCACAGACAGGGCAACTATCCATCTCCATCCAAAATCATGAGTTTTTATGTGTGCACAGGGAAATCCATTATGAAAACACAATGAGCAGTTTGCAATCTTTTTATAAAATTATAAACTCGAAGTACAGTATACACATTTCTGTTTTGAAGGCATCTTTAATCTGTTTGACTATCTTCATTATTTTAATGCGTAGGGATCAATCAAGCATGGGATCCTCAATTTCCCATGTCACACGAAAGTCAACAAAAGGCTGCTTTGTCTTGCCTTCTGCTGTGGCTGTGGATAGAGATTTCTTGGTTGTTTGGGGTTTTTTTTCCAGATGAATGGGACAGAAGGGAAGTGCTGAATTCCTGAGAATGGTATTTGTGAGAAGCAGACAAGTAGGAACACTGTAGCACCGAATTAGTTTGGTTTGCACCACTGTGAAACAGCAATTTGCAGGTGTGGTTCCTCAGTCAGTTCACACCTGTCTAAATCCTGCAGCCAAATGAAGGGAGTACCCTGCTTTCCTGCAGGCTCACCCTTCCCTAGAGTTAGGACTAATGAGGCAAGTGAGACAGACTGTGCAGTCTTCAAACTAAATTGAGCTTTCACGACACAACGGCTGTCATTGAAAGCCCTCATCCCCCCCATCCAGCTTCCAGCTGTCTGCTTCGACCTGCCCTGCTCCAACTCTGGCACTTGGTCAACCCCACAGTGAGGAAATTTAGGAATCTGAATCAGCAAAAAGATAGTTCTGTGAAAAAAAAAGGGAGAAAACCAAAGAAAAATATTATCTCCCTGTATTATTCACATGACATCAAGCAAACACAAGCTCTGGTGTAAGGAAGGGAAGAATTGCATACATGACAGTAGGGAAAAAGGACTGCCTGTACCAACAGTAGCTTCCAGTTTAGTGTAAGGTGAACCCTCCCAATATCAGAGGGGCAGGAGGCATTGCTGTCCAGTGCCATTGACAAGGGGTTGTTCTGCTTCCCAACTTCTGAGTCCTGTGCTTCTGCCCGTAGGACCAGTGAGCCATCCCAGCTTATGGACACCAACTCTCCTTTCCCTGCATGTGAAAGCCACAACCATACCTTCAGTCTGAGATGCCACACAAGCACAGGGAGGGGGAGGACAGGGCTGCCTTTCTAAACACGAAGCATACTTGAACCAGTTTAAACTGACCCTGGAACAACACCTCAAGTCACAGCCCCTGCACTAAGGGTTTCTGTTTTAAATAGAGCAAATTCCTGGCAGTCTGCATGTGGCTGTACTTGAGAAGTTACCGACTGTGAACTTCTGTGTCCAGTTCTGGGCTCTTCACTACAAGAAAGACAAGGAGCTGCTGGAGAGTGTCCAGCGAAGGGCCACAAAGACAATTAGGGGTCTGGATTAGGGGTCTGGGGGTCTCTTATAAGGAGAGAGTTCAGGATCTTTGGCCTATTTAGTCTAAAGAAGCATGAGGGGGTATCCCATCATTGCATATAAACACCTCAAAGGTGGGTGTCAGGAGGATGGTACCAGACCCTTCTCAGTGGTACCCAGCGACAGGATGAGGAGCAACGCCCATGAACTGAAACACAAGAAGTTCCAAGATCAGGAAGAACTTCTTTCCACACTGAACGTGGCAGAGCACTGGAACAGGCTGCTCATGGAGTCTTCCTCCCTGGAGACACTCAAACCCCATCTGGACATGTTCCTGTGTAACACACAAGCCCCTTCCAACCCTAACTATCTGCGAAAACAATGGCATAGAAAATCTGGTGGGTGTGCTGGGTTTGCAGAATAGCACCTTGCACAACTCAAGAAGAAACGGGCGGTATGTGCCTGGAGTGTGGCTGCACACGGGATTTGGCGAACAGCAGCGCACCGGGTCGGCTCCCCGGGGGTCTCCTCGCATTACACCGGGACAGGGGCAGGGGCTGCAGGGCCCGGGTGAGAAGGGAGTGGGGGGGAAGGAAGGGAGGAAGGAAGGGA